>NW_024467206.1:1017077-1060624 GCF_000292625.1 Dacryopinax primogenitus | reverse complement strand
CCAAGGTATACCAGCTACTTCCATGTCATAAAGGCTTAGTCATGTCTCTTGACCAAGCAATGAGCTGGTGCCCTGACACACAATCAGCTTCTCACAGAGGATTGCTTCCTCTGCTTTGGTCGCCTTGCAAATGAGTATATATGTGATATGTTCTCTTGCATGGAAGAGCAGCACCTGTACTGTATTGGCAAGGCACAGGAGCATCAGGCTGCAAGACACAGAGAACAGAGGGAGGAAGGAGAGGCTGAGGAGGAGGCTGAGCTGGACATTGAGTTGCCTGCCAGCTTTACTGGCTCATGCAGATGGGCAAGTGAACAGACTGCAGACTCACTCTCTTTGGCCTGGACCAATGGGAAGGCCAGTCTGCTCATAACTATGACATGCAATCCAACTTGGCCAGAGATCCTTGATGTACTTTGACCAGAACAGAGTGCATCAGATGTCCCAATGGTAGTGGCCTGCATCTTCAAGCTTCGTCTGCAGCACTTTCATCATCTTCTCCATCAACACTTTGGCAAATTGGTGTAAATTGTGCAGGTTATTGAGTTTCAGAAGCATGGTCTGCCACATGCACACATCATGATGAAGGTGTGTTTAGGTTTGGCAATATTGCTCTGTTCCTCACATGGACTGCCTAGGTTCATCCTGAGCTGCCACCAGATCAGATTGATCAGGTGATTTGTGCATGCCTTCCAGAAGATCCCCGGCTAGCTGCCAAGATCCAATGATGGATGCTTCACCCTCGAGATCATCTCAGCCCAGACTGATATAGCCATTGTAATAGGGATGATCAGTGCATATATGGGTTCCCACATACCCTCCAAGATGAAACATTAGTGGATGCTGATGGCTTTGCTCACTACAAGAGGGTCGCATAGATTGACCAGTGGATAGCACCTCATATGCCACTCTTTGTGGATGAGCTTGACTGTCATGTTCATGCTGACATTGTGGCAACTTCACACATCATCATCTACCTCTACAAGTACCTATTCAAGGGCATTGATCATACTCTCTTTGCAGTCTTGGATGAAAACTGGCCTGCCATCAATGAGATCACTGACTACATCAAGGGCTGTTATCTTTCTGCCACAGAAGGTGCCTGGAGGATTACAGGCTTTGATATTATTATGCAATCTCCTTCTGTCACATGGCTAGCAGTGCACTTGGAGGGGGAAAACTATGGGCAGTTTTTCTGAGCACACAATAATGAATCTTCAGCCTCAACTCTGTTGTGCTACTTTGCCCAACCCAACTGCCTCAATTTCTGCCTTTGCTCTATGAAGAGTATTTTTCACAATATATTCTTGAGACCTGGAATGGCCAACTGCCTAATAATGTGACAACTTTCCTAGAGGAGACATGACAGTACATGCCTCAGAAGCTTGTGAAATGACAGACCACCTCCCACTGTGCTTGCCTTCAGAGTATCTTGCCCTCTGCTGGAGATGTCTTCTACCTTCAGTGCTTGCTACAGCATCGCTCAGCTCTCAGTCATGCAGAGCTGTATCAGGTTCAGCAGGTTCAATACAACTCTGACACAGCAGTTGCACATGCCTTGGGCCTGTTTGATGATGAACATGAGGGTGCATATGCACTTGCTGAGGCAGTTTTGGATCTACACACTCCTGGCCAGTTGTGGTTCCTCTTTGCATGCATAAGGCTATCCTGCTCCTCCACTATGGACATGGTACAGAGATGAACTCTCTGTAGACTTCAGGCAATGCCTACAAGATGTCAAGATGGCCTATGACCAGACACTTCTTGCTATTGGTGAGTTTCTTGCAGACATTGGCAAGGAGCTAAGGCAGTATGGTTTATGACAGCCAAACCATCAGTCTGCAGAGGTGGAAGAAGAGCTTGCTGCTTTTGCTCCTCATGTGCTCAGATTAGCAGAGGAATGGCAGGTGGCTTTTGCCAGGTTTACTGCGGAGCAACAGCTGCTCTTTGATGAGTTCTGTCAAAAACTGGGTGCTGTTCCACATGACTCCACACCAATGTTTCTTGAGGGAAAGCCTGGTTGAGGAAAAACATACCTGGTGAATGCACTCTGTGCTTGGCTTTGCAGCCATGGCAATGTGGTGCTTGTGGTTGCCTCAACAGGAATTGCTGCATCCAATTACAGGAGGGGACATACAGCACATTCCCTGTTTCAGATTCCTGTTCATGAGGTATGTAGACTGCATAGCAGCTGCATTATCAGATTGATTTTTTTTTCAGGACCATGTTGGCATTACATCAGAGATTCAAGTACCATCACTCCATGCTGATCTCATCTATGCTTCCAGCTTGATTGTTTTTGATGAGCTTCCAGGAGCAAATCAAACAACAGTGGAAGCTATTGATGCTATCTGTTGCCTCATTGAAAAAAGGGATATTCCATTTGGAGGCATACCTTTTCTTGGTGTGGGGGATTTCTGTCAGGTTGCACCTGTTGTAAAGGATGGGGGAAGCATGGCATCCTATGCTGCTTCAATCCTCTCCAGCCCTTTATGGCATTTCTTCCAGCTTTGCACCCTCCATGCACCAATATGAAATCAGCAAGACCTGGAATTTTCAGAGTTTGTGGATGAGGTTGGAGCAGATATATTGCAACACAGGATTCAGCTTCTGATGTTTGGGATCATCAAGTCAGAGATGGAGGTGCTTGACTTTCTCTATCCACCTCCAATTCTGAATGACCTGGCAGCCTGTATGTGCTGCAGCTTTTTATCTCCTCTAAACAAGGTTGTTGATGAGTTCAACACATTAGTGTTGAGTTTGCTTGCCACAGATGAAGGTATGCTTCTTACCTTCTTTAGAATGCATGGCTAATATATTCTATCAAGTGGTCTATTACAGTGCTGATTCCATCAAGGAGGCTGATGACTTGGATGCCGATGATCTGCACCTTTTGCCAGACTATTTAAACAACCTACAGAAGACAGGTGTGCCTCCACATGAATTGGTGCTTAAGGTGGGCTCTATCTGTGCACTGATGCAAAACCTCTCTGTGAAGGCTAGGCTGGTGAAACATGCACAGGTAGTAATTGAGAAGTTGCATCAAAGGTTTGTGCAGGTCTGTGTCTTGGAAGCCAATGGTGAGGTGGGGGATGCAGTACACTGCATCCCACAGATCCATTTCTCCTTTCGACCATTCCATGTCAGCTGGGCTGTGATATGTATGCAAATACCACTTCAACTGGCATATGCAACTACCTTTAATGCCTGTCAGGGTCTTACCCTAGACCAGACAGTGCTGGATGGATGGAGTGATGTTTTTTGCACATGGGCAGCTCTATACAGCACTTACTCAAGTGCAAACTAGACAAGATAGCATGCTTCTATTAGATGAGCACCAAGACCACACAGTGGCTAACTTACAGAGTGCAAGGCTTATGCTCCTGCTTATATAGACTGTACCTCAATTGATACATAGATCCGTGCAGTCTTGCACCCGAAGGGTGCTATGCCCTTGTATTATGAATAGAGTAGGTTAGTTAAGGATTCGAGTACTTCGGATAGGGACGCTCCTTCGACTGTTGATATCTCCTTCACTTACCTGATACTTGATACTACACCTCTACTCTACAGTCAATCATTAACTTCACCCTCTGATTCTCTCATTTGGATTACCCATTCGGATTCTCGAACGACGCTCCGGATCACTCGTTACCCAGCCCTCCGAGCCTTCTAGGCAACTCCTTCAGTAGGCATTGGCGGAGTCCTGCCTGGGCGTTTGGAACGAATCTCAACTCCTCGAACCTGTCCTCGGACTACTCATTCTTTCGAAACTATCGTCGATTCGGCAGGTACTACAGCTAGGAACTACTGTCAACTCCCCCTCCAGCGGCCTTACTCCTGACGCCTCATTGGGAGGTGTAGAGTACACATCATGCAGACGACCACAGGCTGTGCATGCTATGTTCTCGAACTCTTCACACATGCATATTGTCGAGGGGACTTTGGGTAGTTATGAATTGCGTCTCAGGTCCTTGCATTCCTTGCCAACAGGTCCCGTGTCGCAAATACCCAAGATTCGTACATGCCACCCGACTTGGATTTCTCAACGAATAGAAAGAAAGTGTGCTGCACATTCTAATTTCGAAGCTGGATTTGACGTTCGAATGACACTCCGAATGAGGTTTGAAAGGACTATGGCAAGATAGTAGAGGGAAACGAGTTAGTCCGAAGTCCGAATCACCTCTGAACATATATAGGGAGGATTCGAGTACTTCGGAACAGGGACTCTTCCCTTCCTTCCCTTCCCTCTTCCACTACACCTTTAACTTAGAGTCACTCCTTGTCCTCCTTCTCTCTCATATTGAGCACTCCCAATATTCGTTCAAGCCTTCAAATTGCACTCCGAGCCCTCTCACTCTCAGTTCTATCGATTCAGGCCTGTCCTTTTGACTCGAACGGCAAAGATTCCCAACCCCTTCACCCCTGTCAGTCATGTGCACATGTGTCCTTCGGTTTGGAATCAGTAACGGACACTTCATCCTCGAACTAGCTATCTCTTCGGAACCGACTTCGATTACTATCGACGCTTCACTTGCGAACTAACCTCTTCTCGATTCGAGCCGCTACTATCTACTCCCCCTCCAGCGGACTTATTTCCTGATGCATCATAGGAAGGTATAGAGTACAAAAGGCGAGTGTGACAAACACATTGAAAGATTTCTTATTTTCAAGCTTCTTTATTTACAAGACGCGAAAATAGCGGGTCCGCTGTTCAGATCTCGCTCTCCCCAGCAAATGGACCCTGCACCATTTCAAGAATGACCTTCCACGTCGCGCTCTCCAATCCTTTCGCTTGCTCCGCCTCTCTTGCCATGAGGTCCTCTTTGGTCTTCGCAATCCTTCCTGCACCTTCCTTCTTAGTCTGCTCGATGGTTCTCACGACGCGAGTACGACGGATGGTGGTATATTCGCGCAACGCTTCTTCAAGGCTCTCATTTGTCAAAGGCTCATGCCGGACAAGCATGCGAACGAGATGATATATGTCCTCAGCCGACTACACAGACGTCATTGACGTGATATGTTCCCTTTATAGTAAGCGCACCTGGTTGGCTCCCTGCCCTAGGAACGGAGCGGTCGGATGGGCGGCGTCACCCACCAGGACCGCCCGGCCCTTGTACCAGACCTCTGGAATAGGTCGTAGGTAAAACCCAAACTAACAGACTTGGGATCAGGAAGGTTGCTCGATCGCCATCAAAAGATACCTACTCGAACAACTTGCGCTGTGCTCCTAATGATCTTGCCAGCATCTCCTCCCCAGTTGGCCGATGGTAGCGACGCGAGCATATCACTGACTTTCTCTGGACTGGCGGTTCTCCAATCTTCTTTCATTTCTCCTTCACCTCGGATGATAAGGGCCCACATGTACGTGCCTTCAGATGTTGGGAAGCAAACGAAATGACATCCTTCCCCCGAAACCTGCATTCCCGTATATGGAGGCGAAGGGCACATGGTGTCTGAAAATGGGGTGAAACCACCGACCTGGACTGAATTAGCTCTCTTCCCGTCCCTGCTTCAAACATCAAGCATACTAGTGCAGCGCCAGTGTATTCCGCGCCAGACTTCCCAAACAATGCATCTCGGACTTTGCTATGAAGCCCGTCGCACCCCACAAGGAGGTCGCCCTCATCAGTAGTGTTGTCCTCGAAAACAGCGGTCACTTTGTCTCCCTCTTGCTTGACATCGACCAGCATCTTTCCCCAGTGGACAGGAATCCCACGCTTGGTGGCGTTCTCAATGAGGAACTTGGCAAACGTTGTTCGGACTATGGTGCATATGGGCCAGCCAGTCGTTTCTCGGATCTGGTCGTATACAGGTGCATCCAACAACACCCGACCTGTGAGTTCAGACAGATGATGGACACGTTGCAGCGGCTGAGTCAGAGTGATGACTTCGTCAGCAAGACCTAAAATATTCAACACTTTGAGGCTTGACGGCCAGTGAGTACATATTTTGCTGATGACCTTGAATGTCGTCTCACACTTGACCGCTCAGCTGCATGGCCAGCCCACCTGTTGGTAAAGCGGCATGACGTTCATAGATGATAGGATCGAACCCCTTATGCTTGAGGAGCATTGCGACCACCGGACCTGACTAATGCTGAGAGCAAGGCCTCATGAGCCCGTCAGGCTTCGTACCTGTGAAACCTGCACCGATAACAATGACCTTCATCTTGGGCTTGGACATCTCAGTCAGTCGAAGGACGCTGAAGGAATAGCTCTGATCCTCCTCATCCAGAGCCATTATCATACATTGTCGCCTGAATCCTTACATTGCGATCCTCGCCCGTGTTTGGCGGGAGCGGCGATTCTGCCCGAATCCCCCTATTATCTTCATAGAAAATGGTTTTGTCTTCGCAAGCTTTGGACCGACTAGGACTGAATCCCGAGTGCAAGACAAATAGAGCCCAAATGGGAGGGGACTAGACCGCTCGCTCCAGAGCGTGATCCGAATACTTATCGGTCTCCTTGTCTACGAAAGTAAGACATTATTTAATGGAAAGAACTTAAGCGAAACGCAGCGCCTGATTGGTAACCAGTTCACTTCAAATTTCGTGCTCGAAGTGTCGCGTGTCGCATTTGGAGAGACCAGGACATTAATGTTGAATTTGCGACCTTCCGCTGGATTCAAGTGCTTCCATTAAACAATGTATACAGCATCCGCTCCGCCAGCTCCCGCCCGGGCTGGTGAATAATATAAGGAACGGCATCGGTGAACATCCGGCCTCGTCTAGATCTACAGCACTGATATTGTGTAGCCCTTTACCAAGCTCGCGGTTGATTGCGGAGAAATGATCATATTTCGCTTTCACCTGAGAAAGGCCCTTTCATCGCTTCAAGAATGACCTTCCACGTCTCACTGTCCAGCCCCTTCGCCCGCATATCGTCTCTCTCCTTGATTTCCTCGTCAGTTTTCGCTTTCCGATATTCGCCCTCACGTTTCGCCTGTTCGACTGCCTTTGTAGCCTTAGGAAGTCTGATAGTCGTATACTCTGTGAATGCTTTGTTGATGCTCTCGTTCGTCAAGGGTTGGTTGTGAACAAGAGCTCGAACGAGATGATAGACGTCTTCCGTTGACTGCACGCAGTGTTCAGGTTTGATAGCACCACAATATAGACCACTTCGCATACCTGATTTGCACCTTGGCCTAGGAAAGGAGTGGTCGGATGGGCTGCATCACCAAGCAAGACGGCCCGCCCCTTGTGCCAAACGGGGGGAATAGGACGCAGATACAGGCCGAACTGAATTCATGGTCATTTTATGGTGGCCCCACATACCAGGATTACGCTCACTCGGATAACACCTTCCGAAGATTTGATAATCTTCCCCGAATCTCCGCTCCAGTGGACGGGCGGAAGCATATCCAGCATGTCACCGAGGGATTCTACGTCTGCTGTCCGCCAATCCTCCTTCATTTCCCCATCTCGAGGCATGTTAATAGCCCAGAAGAACTTGTCGTCGGCGGTGGGAATGAGCAGAAAGAAGCAGTCTCTGCCCCAAACGGCGTCCAAGCTGTATGGGCGACGTGGTTGAAGGTCTTTGGTGTAAGGTGCAAACCCACCAATCTAGGTTCTATTAGCCGAAACGGATAGAGCCATGAATTTTCACTCACAGCTACGAGGCCGGTGTATTCGGCGGACGTTTCACCGAACAGCGCATCGCGGACCTTGCTGTGGAGGCCATCACAGCCGACGAGGAGATCGCCTTCATCGGTAGTGACATCAGCAAATACCGCGGTAACGTTGTCCGCGGTCTGGTTGACATCGACCAGCTTCTTGGACCAGTGGAACGGGACCCCACGTTCTTCGGCTTTCTGCACGAGGAAGCGACAGAATTTAGCGCGCACGATAATACACGTTGGCCACCCTGTCATGTTACGGATCCGTTCGCCAACCTCGATATCTTGGAGGATTTTGCCTGTGATTTCAGACCGATGAACCATGCGCTGTGTCTGAATTCCGAGAGCAATGGCTTCCTCAGCCAGGCCGAGAATGTGGAGGACCTTGAAACTAATACTCTCGTGAGGGAATAGTCAAGCCAGGGAAGCCTAATGGCATACACTTGTGGACTGAGATTCATGCTCAGCCCCCCGGATGGGACAGAAGGATGTCTCTCGTACACCACCGGTTCGAACCCTTTGTACTTCAGCAACATTGCCAGCAGAGGCCCTGGAGTGAATGTCAGCGAACACAAGGTGAGGTTATGAAGGTTGGCATACCTGTTACACCAGCTCCGATAATGATAACTTTCATCCTGACGAGTGATTTAGAACAAGACAGAACAAGAAGAGGCAGTTGGATCTGTTGTTTTGCGTAGAGGAATGACAGGTTGTTAGACCATTTTATAGTGCAGATTCCCCTATGCCTGAAGTTCACGGTATGTGCAATGCCGCAGTGCGCCAGGCTTCAGCCGCTCCTATGCCCTTATCCAGGGTAGCCCGATCATGGAAACGGCGGCGGATGTCACGCCGCGCGAAGGTGCCAGAGTACCATGAGTAGGGGGTAGCCTAGGAAAAACATTCCGATGTTGAGTTCGTCGAGGGAGCTCTTCCGAATGGAATCTCCATAGCACAGACCCATGCTAAGCAGAATAGTGAGGTATGCTAGAAGCTGAACCAGAGTAGGCCGCAGGTACCAAGATAACTGTTCAGGCACAACGCAATATGGGACGTAAGGCCGCAGGACAACCATGGTGAAAACCATGTGGTCTCTTTGGTGGCATTCAGTCTTCGCGAAGTCGTATTCAGTCCATCATTGCAGGAGTGTAAGAACTTGTATCAAAGACGACCACAATGCTGGCAGGGGGAATTGTTTGTGAGGAGCTGGCAAGAGCAAGGAGGATCAGGCAAGATCAAGTAAAGAGACGATTGTTACTTCCGGTTTGTTACGATCGCGATCGCTATCTAGATCTCGCTCTTTCCTGATAAGGACCCTGCACCATTTCAAGAATAACCTTCCACGTGTTGCTCTCCAGTCCTTTGGCCTGCTCTTCCTCTCGCGCCAATAACGCCTCTCTGCCTTCGACAATCCTCTCGTCCCCTTCGATTTTCGTCTGCTCTGATGTCCTTCTGACTCGAGGCAGACGGAGAGCGGTGTAGCTGGTAAAAGCCTGGTCGATGCTCTCGTTTGTCAGCGGCTGGTGTTGCAGCAAACAGCGGACAAGGTGATAAATGTCTTCGAAGGACTAGATATCTGTTAGTCGAAACACTCGGTGTTGCTACAATGCATACCTGATTGGCTCCCTGACCGAGGAATGGTGCTGAAGGATGAGCTGCGTCACCCAGTAAGACGACGCGACCTTTATGCCACACCGGCGCAATAGGACGGAGATGCAGGCGGAACTGTCCGATGTCAGCAATCTGGCCGACTAAACCATTAGAGAGCGTACGCGGATAGCGTCAGTACAACCCTTGACTATCGCAGAAGCCTCCCGACCCAGCCTCTCGAATGGCACCGAGGCTAGCACCTCTTCTACAGTCTCGGTACTCGCGGTCTTCCAGTCGTCCTTGACGTCTCCTCCCCCTGTATCGCTGATAGCCCATGCGAACTTCCCGTCTGCAGTAGGGAGAGTGATGAAGTGTACTCCTTCGCCTGCGACGTGGAACGCCCTCCTCGGTGAAGGGGGAGGCAAGGCCTCCGAGTATGGGGTGGAACCGCCCACCTGTCCTCCATGAGTGTGCAAGTTTGGGGACGTCAGAGTCATAACTCACGATTCTAACCCCGGTGTAGAAGACCTCCGCCTTGCCGAACAGCGAATCCCGAACCTTACTATGAACGCCGTCGCAGCCAATCAGCAGATTACCCGTATCCGTCGTCCCGTCCTCGAAGAAAGCAGTCACCGTCTCGCCATCCTGTTTCAAATCCACAAACTTCCTGCCCCAGTGGATAGGGATCCCGCATTTCTCCGTATTCTTCAAGATGAACTTGGGCAGCGTGTTCCGGAACGTGGCGCGCACGGGCCAACCGGAGGATTTCTGGATGTCGGCATATACAGGAGCGTCGATGAATACTCGCCCAGTGGCGGAGGAGACGCAATACAGCCATTCCATCTCTCTGGTTAGAGCGATCGCCTCTTCTGCGAGACCGAGGATGTTGAGCACTTTCCATCTGCAGAGAAGGTAAGTATGTTTCTCCTTCTGATGCCAGATACTGACACTTGTCCGGTTAGCTGCATCGATAGTCCTTCCGGTGATATATCCGCGTGCCGTTCGTAGATGACAGGCTCAAATCCTTTCTGCTTGAGCAGCATTGCGACAACAGGGCCTGCCCAATCCGCGTTATTGATCAATTGGGGGCCTTCAGGTTGTTCTTTGGTCGGACTTGCCTGTCATGCCAGCGCCAATGATAATGACCTTCATACAACTGCAGATGAGTAAAGTTTCGAACCTTTGTGAACGTTGCGCTGTCTTGGTTTTCATTGCACCGACTAGCCAACAACGGTTATATATCATGTTGCCTCTCAAAATTCCGCGAACAGTCGCGCGCTGTGAACAACGCCGCACCTCGTCGCACCTTGTTCTTCTTCCTCAGCAGAATCAACTCGCTTGACTGAGACTGTCGTCACACGCAGGCATTGCCGCGGATCTTCCTTTGACCGCGGAGACACTGTACCAACCCATCCAGTAGGTGTTAACATCGCGGTTGTCTGCTGAGGAGCTGAGCAGGCATGGATAAGATCGTGGAAGTCGGGAAAGAAGCGTGTCAATATTCACGTGCCGGATAACCAGAGATCCAAGGCTTCTGGTTCCCGTGTGTCTTCATGGACCACGGGATTACACAAAAATAGGGTACCGCATGCGCTCCTGCGAGAACATTTGGATAGGAAGTCAACCATCTCATATAAGCATGGCGCGGCCTTGTACTGCCGTGCACACCTGATATCAATGACTCATAGCCCTGTTGGCCTGTTATAGTGGAACGGCCAGGGCTTGACGTGGCCTTCTATTTTCGTCTCCCGCCTGTAAGCAGCGAATGTTGTATTCTATACCTCCCTATGAGGCGTCAGGAGTAAGTCTGCTGGAGGGGGAGTAGATCGAGGCATGTCGAATCCGGCTTCGAGATCAGAATGTGCAGCACAATGTTGAACAAAACCCGGACAAAACGGAATCTTCCCCGAGACTTGTCCGGATCTCTCAGCAATCAACACCTGGTGGCTGGCAGACAACATCTCATATTCCGCGAGGGGTGGGAGTTGGGGAGGTCGAAGAGTCTTCGGTCGCAGTATTCGACCGAGAAGCGACTCTTCGGGTTCGATTCGACATCTTGCTTGAGAAGGCTAGGCTCCGCAGTGTATGGTCGTCTCGTTCAAGGAAGGGAATAACTTCGCCTCCGAAGTTGATTGCGATTGGGCGGGATCAGATGACCTCATCGTTGTCTCCAACCTTGGACTGTGGGGTGTGACCTCACCGTTTCACGTCCATAGATGTCTGTCAGGCCAATGATCCCCTTCAATGGGAGGCGTCAGGCCTTGGGGGGAATCGTCTCTCTCCTCTTGACGACGACCTTCTACTCTGTCTAGCTAACAATGTCCTTCGCTCGTCAATTTGTTAACACGGCACAGATTGCTCGTCCGGTACCTCTTGCCGGTCGCGTGCAACGCTCGGTCGGGCTTGCTCACCTGCAGGCTAGGGGCTATGCTGCCGATGCAGCGCAAGCCGACAATCGGGCTAAACTCGTGCGTTCCACCGTATCTTGCTAAGCAGGAACCTGACGTATCACAGGTCTTCCGTATCAAGCTGCGCGGTATGCCCTTCCATCTCCTCATAGGAGGTCGCTGAACCAAAAATAGAGATCCCGATGGAGCTCTGGCCCCTCGGGGTCGTCGTTGGCGCGTGTGTGGTCGGAGGGACCGTAGCGCTCATCCGTATTCGTATGTTTTTCCTCTTCTTCCGTTCCACAGCCTGACATGTCTCGCGGGCTAGTGGTCAACGACCCTGATGTGAGTATGTCCTTTCCGGGAAGGGGCTGCAGCTCATGTATGCAGTTGATGCGCCACCGGTCGGTCGGATCTGGTGCACTGGACAACAACAGCAAGATCCCGGAGAAGAAATAAACAGCAGCCGTCTTCCCCAGTTGTACGACTACTCAACCCAAACAACTTCACCTCTACTTCACTGCACGCCCAGACGAATTCCCCACTCACGAGGACCGTATCACCTTCACCTTATCCTATATGAAGGGAGGAAACCCAAACTGCACAACGATTGGCGGGAAGTTCCGTTTCCAATTGTAGTCCCAGTTCCGCTTCCGCGCTCTTGTACCACCACAACTGTGCAAATGAACCAGTTCACATGCTCTTCCTCTCGTCCCGTATGGTGCTAATATTAGCACTGGTCTGGAACCCATACCTCTTTGAACGGGAATGACATCCGACAATCCTCGGCCCGAGATGTCAGACCGGGGCCGAGGATCCAGGAGGTCCGATAATCCTCTACCAGCATTTGGCAGCTCAGAACCGTGTGGCAGGGATGTGCTGCTTGAACTGGAATTTTCTGAGAGTGACTGGAAATGACTGAGACCGACACGATTGGAGAACTTCCTGGACCGGGCATCCGGGGCTTGGGACAGAGGGCATTGCTTAATCCCCCCCATGCCGCTCTTCTCTCCTCGCACCAAGAACATTCCCAACCTCATCGTACCATCCCACAATAACCTCTACTGTCATCCTCGCAAGCCCAGAGTGCAACATGATAGCCCCACTCGTCCCACTCGTGAGGACCACAACGGTACGCCGTGCTCTTGCTGGAGTAAGATATGCTGCCCCGGTACTGAAGAGGGGTTATGCGGCGAAGTTTGATCCTGATGTTAGAGAGGCAAATGTACGTTTTCCATCGACCCTCTTGGCAATATATTTGCTGCGCTGCGTTTTCTTGACAAGCTAGCCGCTGATGCCCAAACAGGAGATACCGAACAAAGCACGTGGTATGTCATCCCACCCAGCCCGCATCATCTCGTCCGACAGCGCCTGACCTATGAGGCCTGAAGCGATTCCAGCGGTACCAATCGAAGTGATCCCCCTGATCGGAGCTGTGAGCTTCGCCGTCTGCGTCGGACTGGGGGTGATGGCATGGCACGGTCTGTTTCTTTCCTCCCTCTCCATCTATCCACTAACATCCTCCGTCTTATGTTCTGCATTTCGTGGGGTGTAGTGTACGAAGAGCCCAAGGTGCGTTGTTTGAGCTATATTGATGGAGAAAGTGTGCGAGCTGAGTGGGGAGGATAGATGCTTAAACACGAGTCTGTGGGATCGGGTCTGCCTGACCCAGAGCTGGCCAAGGTGGAGAACATGAAAGTGTGAACACGCCTTTCTCTCTCACAGCTCTGACCTCCGAACGTCGCGAGAGACAGGCTCGGGTTTTATGTATCGCATGCTGCACTGTGTGTCTGTTGTGTATGAGACCAAGCGGTGTTGGTTGTATTTTCTCAATGGAGATATCGTTATATGCACATGGAATGACTACTTCTTCGTTGAGATGCCTTGTTTGGAAAGGCTAGCGTAGAATGCACTAGTATCACAATGGTATGCAGGAAGCTTGGAGCGGTGGCATGAAGAGAGCTAACACAATTGTGCTCTAATGAGGCATCAGGAGTAAGTCCGCTGGAGGGGGAGTAGAGGCCGGTGGTTCGAATAGTGTCGAGTGCAGTTCGCAAGTGAAGCCGTCGATAGCAATCGAATTATGGTTCGAAGTGAGAAAGAGGTCGAATTCGCAGTCGAAGTTGGTTCCTAATGTCGACTAGAGGGGCAAGAGCTCATAGGCCTTGAAGGGGGCTTGCGGTTACAAGCTGTAACCGTTCGAGTCGAACGTCCGGTCCGAGTGGTCAAGTCCGAGACCGCGCTGACTAGGAATGCCGATCAAAAGTGTGTCGTTTGAGTATCGAATTCGACTTCGAAATTAGAATGTGCAGTACACAATCCAGATTGGTGGTTCCACCCCGTTTTCGGATACTCTGCGTCCGAAGGCTCCATATACAGTACTGCAAGTTTCGGGAGAAGGATGCTACCTCGTCTCCTGGCCGACAAATGAAGACAAGTACATGTGGCTACTGAGCGTTCCAGGCGAAGGGGAGATGAAAGAAGATTGGAGAACGGCCAGCAGGGAGACGGTTGCTGATATGCTCGCTTCGCTCCCACCGATCAGCTGGAAAAGAGGCCGGCTAGATAATCATGAACGCAGCGGAGCTCGTTCGAAGCCTGTTTCAATTTCGGAGTAGCTCCGAGAGTAACATCGAATCCATCAGGTTGGTCTTTACCTACAATCCATTCCGGACGTTTGGCACAATGGCCGAGCGGTGCTCGTGGGAGTGTACTCTACACCTCCCAATGAGGCATCAGGAGTAAGTCCGCTGGAGGGGAGTTGACTGCTGTAGTCCGGTTCGAGTAGGTAAATGTCGATAGAGCCGTTCCAGTAGCGAAGATCGTTCCGAAAGAGAACCTAATCCGAAGACCGGTTCGAAGTTCGATCCACGTTCTGAATCCCCAAGGCAAGCAAGCAATGGCCACTGGGGCGCGAGTTGCAGAAACGACCGTCCGAGGCGGCTGAGCTGGCTAGGATATTCGAAAGAGGGAATTGCGAGGACTCGGAGTGCCGTTCGAGGATCCGAACGGTCGTTCGGACTGAAGGGAATCAAAAAGTAAGAGTCATGATTGACTGGAGGTTAAAGGTGTAGTGTGAAGTGTGTAAGAGATGACCAAAATCGAAGAAGAGTCCCTATCCGAAGTACTGTTCGGAGCGGTTGGGATCTTTCGGACTAACTAACCTAATCTATTCCTAATCTATTCCTTTCATTGTCTTCATATAGTCCTTCCGGACAACATCGAATCCGACCTCGAAATTCGAATGTGCAGCACAGGAGACGCTGCTCATCCGACCTCTCCTTTCCTAGGACAGGGAGCCAACCAGGTACACTTATCATATAAGTAGCATGCACGTCGATGACAGAAATCATCTTGTTCGTATTCTCCTCAAGCATGAGCCGTTGACAAATGAGAGCCGCGCTGCGCGGGTATAGTAACATCCGTCGTGCTCGTGTTGTGAGGGCCATTGAGCAGGCAAAGTGAGAAGGGGCCGGAAGAATCGTCAAGACCCAAGAGGAATGAATGTACTCTATACCTTCGAATGAGGCGTCAGGAGTAAGTCCGCTGGAGGGGGGTTGGATAGTAGCGACTCGAGTAAAGATGAGTTTGTAAGTGAAGCGTTGGTGATAATCGAAGTCAGTTCCGAAGGTTTGGCTAGTTCGAGGATGAAGTCGAAGTCCGAACCACTGGGCGAGAGTGCATAAGACGGACTGGGGTGAAGGCGTTCGGAACGGCTGTCCGAGTCGACAGGACTGGCTTGAAGCGATAGGGTTGCGAGAGAGAGACTCGGAGTGCGATTCGAAGGTTGGAACGAGTGTTCGGATTGCTCCATATGAGAGAAAGGGATGTAGGAAGTGAGAGAAGGGGCAAAAGAGTCCCTGTTCCGAAGTACTCGAACCCTCCCTATACCATTTCCCTCTACTCTCTTGTCGTAGTCCTTTCGAACCTCGTTCAGAGTGTCGTTCGAACGTTGACTAAATTAGAATGTGCAGCACAGGAACTCATAGCAAGAGAGGCAGAGCAATCGAAGGGATTAGAGAGCGCAACGTGGAAAGTTATTCTTGAGATGGAGGGTCCGTTTCCTGTATTTGTCATTAACAGGTTGAGGTTGGTAACAGGTGAGGTTGGTTGTATTTTCTCACCACTGAGACACCGTTATACACGGATTGGCTGTTTCTTCGCTTTCCGCGACTGTGTCTCGGGCTCTACACTGCTCGTTCACGCCAAGGATCTATCCGGATCTAGGCTGTTCGTGGGGGCGAAAGTCGTGTATTGATATTGATGGAACCGGTGCCGTTCGTCAGCCTGGATTTCGTATTTGAGATCCACGCCCTTTATACTGGCGCTGAATCCAACGATTGTTGACACACCCATCGCGGCGATCGTGTTGCCGTTACATCTCTTGTGACTAATGTGTGTCGAGCCTAGCCGAAAGATGTACCAAACCTGGAAGAAGCTTGGGTGCACAAGAGCGACGAATGCGGACGCGTGTACGAGTCGGCCGTGTCGGCCGACTCGGCGCCTTCACATCCGATGGCCAGTGGGGTACGACGCTCTCCGCGAGGATATTCTTACCTGGTGTTGTCATTCCCCCCTAAAGAAGTGGGCCATCGAAATGTTGAGTCGGTCCAGTAACGTAATGCCAGCGCTATGACGCACGTGATTGCCATGTTCTTTCTGATGCGCCTTGACCGGAACCGTCCGAAATGGAAAATTCGTGACTGGACTTCCCGGCTTTATTCCAGCCGCGGTCCTCCGCATCTTGCTACCTTCGAGCTCTTCGAGCCAGCGCAGGGGGAAGGGGGAGAGCCAAGAGGGATGATCTCCCTCTTTGGTGCTCCACAGGATGACAGCTTCGCATGGAGGTGAGGTGCGGGGGATGATTCGCAGCGCCTGACGTTGGGCAAGCCTGGAAGTACAGGGGATATGATACCCGGGAAACTATTTTGTGCAGATATATAAGAATGAGCTGTGAACGAGCAGACACAAAGCAAACGCACTCTCTGCAGCTAACTTCGACTGACTGACTTCTGTCTCAAGACAACATGAAGGTTATCGTTATCGGTGCAGGCATAACAGGTGTGTAGCATGACAGCACCTTGACCTGCGTCTCAGCCTTATTCAGGGCCGGTAGTCGCAATGCTCCTTAAGCACAAAGGGTTCGAGCCTGTCATCTATGAACGACATGCCACCCTACCAACAGGTGGGTTGATCATGCAGCTGAGCGGTCAAGTGTGAGTCCATGCCCAAGATCGTCAGGATGATATAGGCTCACAATGTTCAGATTCAAAGTGTTGAATATTCTCGGCCTGTTCGAGGAGGCCATCGCTCTGGCCCAGCCGTTGCAACGTCTCCTTCATTTGTCGGAATTGACCGGTCGCGTATTGGTCGATGCGTCTGTGTACGACCAAATCCGAGAAACGACCGGCTGGCCGATATGTGCTGTTGTCCGAGCGACATATTCCGCTTTCCTGATGGAGAACGCCACCAAGCGTGGGATTCCTATCCACTGGGGAAAGAAGTTGGTCGATGTCAAGCAAGAGGGAGAGAAAGCGACCGCTGTTTTCGAGGACGGCACGACTGATGAAGGGGACCTGCTGGTGGGGTGCGACGGAATTCATAGTAAAGTCCGAGATGCGTTGTTTGGAAAGGCTAGCGCGGAATACACTGGTATCACAGCGGTATGCAGGAGATGTGGTGCGGTGGCTTGAAAAGAGCTGATACATGCCAGATCGGCGGTTTCACCCCATTTTCTGACACTCTGCGTCCAAAGGCTCCACATACGGTACTGCAGGTTTCGGGAGAAGGATGCACTTTCATTTCGTTGCCGACAAGTGAAGACAAGTACATGTGGGCGATTAACGTCCCAGGCGAAGGGGAAATGATGGAAGACTGGAGAACTGCTAGCAGGCAGAAGGTAACTGATATGCTCGCTTCGCTCCCACCGGCCAGCTGGGGAGGAGAGGCCGGCCGGATCATCATGAACGCAGCGGAAGTTGTTCGAGTAAGTCCATAGCAATGTCGGAGTAGTTCCGAGACTGACACGACAGCTGTCAGTTTGGTCTTTACCTGCGACCCATTCCAGAGGTATGGTACAAGGGCCGAGCGGTACTCGTGGGAGACGCTGCTCATCCGACCGCTCCTTTCCTAGGACAGGGAGCCAACCAGGTGCTTTTGTGTTAAACGGATAGCAGACCATGTTGATGACAGACTTCTAGTCGACGGAAGATATTTATCATCTCGTTCGTATGCTCGTCAAGCATGATCCTTTGACAAATGAGAGCCTTGAAGAAGCGTTTCGCGAGTATACCACCATCCGTCGTACTCGCGTCGTGAGGACCATCGAGCAGACCAAGAGAGAAGGCGCCGGAAGGATCGCGAAAACCAGAGAGGAACTCATGGCGAGAGAGGCAGAGCTAGTGAAGGGATTGGAGAGCGCGACGTGGAAGGTTATTCTTGAAATGGTGCAAGGTCCGTTTGCTGGAGAGAGTGAGATCTAAATATCCGCCCTACTTTGGTCGTGCCTTGTGCACAATCAGCCTTGACGTATAAGAAAGTTTTCGAGGCGCATGCTGCGATCGGCCTGCTTTGTACGTGTGTAGTTGCTAGAAATTACGTGGCGCATATGTATCGTTGGCATTCGCGACTCGGTGCTGACTTGCTCACCATCTGCTGACACGGACCATAAGTAGCCAAGATCGCCATTTGACGCATGAGCAACGCCGAGGCCCGTTGCTGGTCCTTTCCTCCTTCCTATCCGCCTTGATCGAATGCCTCCGTTGGTGGTAGTTTCGAATTTGTGTTCTATTCGCGTTTTCAAGCATGATCTTCCATCTCAATGTGCTGATTTTGGTTGGTTGATTTCGTTGCAGCTTGAGGGAGATAGGCGCGAACTTCTAAAGACCAGAGAAAGTCATCTGTAAATTGGTTCTGCATGTGGCAGGGTTGATCAAGAAGACGGGGTGCACCGCATTAGAAAAGCATGACGTAACCTTTTTGTTGCCTGCCCCCCTCTCCTCCCGAAAACGCCGAAGTCGAACTTGGGGACCCGAACATTGAAAATAATAATCATTTGGAAATCATTTCACCTTGAACACGTTGGGAATGAAATCTACTCTTACATCAACATAATATTTACATATTTGAAATAAATCACAATGCAAGAAATTATGGGTTTTTGGCTTTAAGGATGCCAGGGTGCAGTGGCTGTGCGTCAGTCGGAGCCGTCAATTCTCCGTTTGACCCAATGGGAGGGCTGCAAAAGTGCGGACAAGGGGGGAAGCCGTGGCACAGATTTTCTCGAACAGTACATGTACTAGCCAGCAATTACAATTACGCTGTGCTCAAGCGGGTATCTCTCCATGGAAATAGGGGATCGTTCGGGGGTGAAGAAGACAAGAACACCGGGCAATCACGGCGAATTACTATCCAGGCCAACAATGAGGCTGTGGCCTTCCTTGTACTACTTATGTCTGGCAAAGAGGCTCTTCTGAGTGATAGGGGCAACCGTGCTGGAGCTTTGCACCTTGAACAGCAAGTAATCACTCAATGAAAGTACTTATTATCGGAGCGGGGATTGCTGGTAAGATCTCAAAACTCTGGAGGATGTTTTGTTGCTCATTGCGGTCCTAGGACCTGTGCTTGCCATGGTGCTGAAGCACAAAGGCTTCGAACCGGTGATCTACGAGCGTTATGCATCGGTCCCAGCTGGGGGACTGGCCCTTGCGTTGAGCGCCCAGAGGTGAGCTCGATTTATCTGTGTTGGTCACATTGTAACGCAAACTAGCTTCAAAGTCCTCAACATCATTGGACTCGCCGATGAAGCCGTCGAGCTCGGGGTCCAGACCGACGGTTTTGTACAACGTTCAGAAATTACCGGTCAAATCCTACAAGAGCGTTCGGGGCGGCAGCCCATTCTCCGCGGGCAAACTGGGTGGCCGATGACGGTAACGCTCAGATCAAAGTATTGCGACTTCATCGTGAAGAAAGCCGAGCAAAGGAGCATTCCCATACATTGGTCCAAGAAGCTTGTCGATGTCAAGCAAGACGACGACAAGGTGATTGCTGTGTTCGAGGACGGGACCACGGATGAAGGTGATCTTCTTGTTGGATGTGATGGACTTCACAGCAAGGTCCGCGATGCATTGTTCGGGAAGACGCCAGCCGAATATACGGGCGTCGTCGTGGTAAAGTACTCTTTTCTGGTAGGAAGTTTCACTGAAAGACAACAGATCGGCGGGTGGACTCCGTATACAAACGAGCTTCATCCGACTGGTCAGCTCACTTCCTTATCCGTCTTCGGAAGAGGATGTCACTTTTTCTCTTCTCCGACGGCAGAGAAGTATTTCTGGGCTGTAACCATGCCTGCCGAGGCTGAAATGCTCGAAGACTGGAGAATGGCAGGCAAACTTCAAATTGGTGACGCATTGGCATCGGTTCCAGCTACGACATGGAGTGGAGATACCGGACGAATCATTTCGGGCTCGGACGAAGTTATTCGTGTACGGACAACAAAGTCATTTTGTGAGATGAGAAAAACTGACGGAGGTCCTGTGTAGTTTGGTTTGTACTTGCGACCCATACCCCCCCGTCTGGCATAAAGGCCGTGCTGTCTTGCTCGGTGACGCTGCACATCCGATGACTCCGTTCCTCGGTCAAGGCGCGAACGTGGTATGTAAGCTCTACCAACTGTGATTGTACATATTGATGATCCGTGCAGACTGCGGAAGATATCTATCATCTCGTCAGAGCACTGGTCTTCAATGGCCCACTGACAAACGACAGCATTGAGAAGGCATTCACCGAGTATACCGCCATCCGGCGGCCCAAAGCCGAGGCAGTTTTCGAGCAAAACAAGCGGGAGCTCGCCCATAGGCTTGCGACTAGCGAGGAAGAGATCAAAGCACGCGACGAGATGAAGTCTCGGGGGATGAACAGCGACGCGTATAAGCTTGTCGCAGAGATGGTGCAAGGTCCGTTCACCGGAGAAAGTGAGATATAGGGGGTGATGGCAATGGGTCCAAAGGAATTAACCCTTAGTCAAAGTCATGATGTAAATGCCGAAGTGTGTTGCTTCTCTTGCTCTCCCCAAGATCGAACCAGCAACGAGGAGGAAAGTGAAGACAGATTGCCGTGGAGGTTGCAAAGCAGAATATCCCGATGCCGTCCGAATATCCTTCTCCACTCTTCCCGAGTTCCACCGACTCTTCATACAGGGAAACCAAGTACGGCACAGGCCACCAACCAGTGCCTAATTCCTCCTCAAACGAGACGGCAGGTGTGCGTTAGTTGACGTGAACTGCGGCGATGACAATACCACCGCTGGCGAGAGCGGGGGAGATATCGCCGTGAACAGGTCATCCTCATGCTCGAAACTTTCCTATATAAAGTCCCAGCTCAATCCATTTAAAGACATCAACGAAAGTCCAAACAGCTTTCATCCATTCATCCAGAACTTGTTTGTGGTACGCTATCATGAAAGTTCTTTTGATCGGGGGTGGAATTACGGGTCGGAATTACTGCTATTCGGAAAGACATAGCATATTGCTCACTTATAGTCAGGTCCTGTACTCGGAATGCTTCTGCAGCATATTGGGCACGAACCAGTCATTTTCGAACGTCAATATGAGCCATCATCGGGAGGAATCGCATTGCAACTGACGCCACAAACGTGAGCAATCTATCTGAATGCCAAAGTAATCGCTCACGACACTCACCAGAATGAAAGTACTTCGAATTTTGGGACTGGACGATAAAGTCATAGCTCTCGGAAAGCCCCACAGGAAGATGAGGTACTGCTCCGAAGTCAGCGGCAAGGTACTCTTCGAGAGTGATACTGCACCTGGGAAGATTTCCGAAGCCTTGGGTTGGCCGATGATGTGTGCAACCGAGAGATCAGCATATACCAAGCTACTGGTGGACGAGACACAGAAACGGGGCATCCCAATATACTTCAATAAACGACTTGTGGACGTTAAGCAGGATGGCGAGAAGGCGACCGCGATCTTCGAGGACGGGACGACCGAGTCGGGAGACTTCCTTGTAGGTTGCGACGGTCTTCATAGCAGTGTCCGAGATTCGGTATTTGGTGGAGTTGTGCCGACTTACACAGGAATTGTAGTGGTTCGCATCCTTGCTCGAATGATGCCCTCTCCTGCTGAAATTGTGCAGGTTGCAGGGCGTGCAATTATTCCTCCAGGCTTTGATGCCAGTTGGGCCACGCAGATCTTCGGTGAAGGCGGGCACATGTTCTTCGTCCAAACAACAGACGACCATGTTTGCTTTGGATGTACTTACCCTGAACCGAACGACGTGAAGGAGGACTGGCGCAAAGCGACGCCAGAGCAGGTGCAAGAGTGGTTGAAGGGTATACCCCAGACACATTGGTCTGGACCGCCGGAAGAGATATTCAAGCATGCCGATCGCATAGTCAGGGTGGGTCTTCCGGTGTCGTGACTGAATGTATTGGCTGACTCGCTCACAGTTCGGGATGTATCAGCGACCCATCCTCCCTGTTTGGCACAAGGGTCGAGTCGTTTTATGCGGAGACGCAGCTCATCCAACAGCGCCATACATCGGACAAGGTGCGAATCAGGTAAATCTGCGTCCTGAATTCCAGGGCTCAGCTGATGCTTCGCCTGCGAAGTCTTTGGAGGATTGCTATCACATGGTCCGCCTGTTAAAGAAGTACGAGCCGCTGACCACAGAGAGCTTGGACAAAGCATTCACCGAGTATGGAGAGTTGCGTTACCCTCGAGTCACCAAAGCTGTGCAGCAAGCAACCCAGGAGGGTAAGTATAGGATCATGACAGGCCGGGATGCCTGCCTAGAGCGCGATGCGATGCTTGCCAAAGGCATGGAGACGCAGTCATGGAAGGTCATTCTGGACATGCTGCAAGGACCGTACGAGAAAGAAAGCCAGATCTAGTTCTTCCTTTGGTAGAAGAGCATATCATAGTATGTTCGCATTAGAGCCCCGCTTGTCGGAATCAGCGGTGGGCATGATATAATGGTGAACGTTTGTCCTTCTCCAAGTTTTAATTCCTCCGATGACCCCTTTCGGGCGCATCTTGCCTACAATGACCCCTCGGGGACACATCCCTGAAATGATCCCAAGGCCTGCCCTAAGCAACCAGGGATTTTCGTGGTAGTAGGAGTTCAAGAGGTGGTAGGGTCCGGTCCATGGTGTCAATACGTTCCGACCCAAGCTTTGTTTTGTTTCGAATTAGTTATATTACACACAAATTAATTCTGCATGGATGCCTCTTATAATAATTCACCGATTTTTACCATTGTAAACATAGGTGAGAGACCACTGCACTTTTACAGCAAGGCAGTGAATTTTGCAGCAGTTCTTGAAAATAATGGATACCATACACAATGCCAACCAGCTTGTCTTTTGAAAAAGGTCTGTTTTCATAGCAAAATATTCAGAAAAACGCGTTGTTGGATTGACCGGAGGGAAGGGGCAAGATGCGCACGAAAGGGGTCATCGGAGGAATTCACTGCGATGGCGATGCGACAAAGGGCCGGAAGCAACAAGTGATTCATTTTCATCACGTGATGAGAACCAGGACGCGCGGCCACTCACGCGCGTTGCTTCCCCGACTCCCTCATTCTCACACCATCCTAGGTCACCCGCTGCTTTGGCAGCACCAACATCTTCAGTATTTCTGACCTCTGGAGAATACTACTTGCTCTTGATCTAGATATATTGCACCACGGAAGACAACCTTGGATAATCATCCTGCCCCGACATGGCTACGGCAGTCTCCTTCGTTGCACCTCACGGGCTGCAGACTTGGGCTCTGCAGGTTCAAACAAGGATCGCCAGACAATCAGAAATGGAAACCCTTAATGAGATGGTGACAATTCAGGGTGATCAATGGTTAGATGCATACTTCGATGATCTGTTGAGGGCTGGGCCTCACATAGGGTGTGTAGATATTGACATAGATGACTAACGGAAACTGATGTGTATCATAGAGGTATCGCTGAGCTGGTCAAAACACCGGGAAAGAAGAGGGAAGGAATGCGCACCAGAGCTGTGGCCTCAAATGCTGCAGTTAAGAATGCAAAGTTGGTTACTGCAAATAAGGTGCGCGCACCCGCTCCCCTACAAGGCATGTAGAATTGATGGGCAAATAGAATGCCGATAAGGAGAACGCACCCCTTATCAACACTCCGACCAACAAGAAGACTACTCGATTCCAACGTGCTTTAATGGCAGTCAAGGAGGATCAGACTACAGAACCCACCGAAGTAATGGTTACGCCTCTCAAGAAGCCAGGCCGTCCGACGAAGGCAACCAAGCCTATACTCTCAGACCAAGTTCAAGAGACAATCGAAACTTTGCCCAGCCCCCCAGGACCCCCCGAGCCGGAGAGTGCAGCTGCAGACGGTACGAAGCCGACACGTCAAGTTAAAGGGAAAGGCAAAGCGGCGAAGAAAGGAAAGGGAAACAAGAAGGCAGCACCGTCAAAGATCGAATCGCGGAAAGGATCAGAGGCCATACTCGAACTGCCGCCCGTTGATAAAAATGATCTGGAAGCTGAAGGTAGCAAAGTCCTCGACCCCAACTTTGCTGACTATTTGCCACTGGCTGACACAACCGCTACGAGATCCTCACGGACGCCAGCGCTCGTTGAGACCAGCTTGCAGGGCTTGACGCCCCATAAACCCACTTTCTCCACGGTATCCCAATCACCTATGGAGTCGGTTTCCTTCATTCACCCAACAATATCGCTCTCCTCCACCCACGAAACTACAAATCTGAACGGCGCTCTCACTGGTGAGGACACCCTTCCAGAAGTCGAAGCCCTGGAGGAAGCCCTTGAAGCTGACTTCATCCAAATTGTTACAACGATGGAAGAGCCCACCTCTATACCAGGTGCTGAACTCTCTTCGTTATCTGTCATCCAAGAGGATGATGAAGCTGAGTCTCCACCTGCATCGCATGTCCCTCTTCCTATCAAGGTCCCTGCCCAATCATCAGTACCGTCCGACCAAGGGCCTGTACCTGCACCTGTTCAAGAGAACCACATTAAGCCTCCATCTCCCAAAGTCTCGCAACCTAGCCTCGACGAATTTGCCACGGCCCCACTTCCTACTCGCCCAGCTCGCATCACGTTGGGTGCCGCTATGAACCCAGGGCAAGGGATGCCGCGTGCTTCTCATGCGAATGTTGGCCCACCTCCCGTGCAGATGCGCCCGTCTGTTGGTCTTCGCAGTTCCTGGCTCACGAAGGCTCTGCGGGAGGACAGCGCTCTTCCTCCTGCCCCTGCTGCGACACAGCTAATTGGTGCACCGAACCCAGTCATTCAACAACCTGCCTCCACAGGCGTTAAACGCAAGTCTTCGGAGCTTGAGGAACACTCATCTACCAACGCACTCACTGTCCCTGTCGGGGAGGAGGAACGAACGAACAAAGTGCGAAAGATCGCTCCAACTCCAGACAAAGAATTGTCCAAGAGTCTGCGAACTGAGAAAGTCATGAAGGAAGAAGATGCTGAGGAGACGGGGATTCTTGATCGTGTCAGGGGCAAGGTCGAAGGCTTACTTGTCCGTGCCGATAAAGAAGAGGATAGAAAGGGGACCGCAGACAGCGGGAGGGAGAGCAGCTTCAGCTTCAAGAAGTTCGCAAGTCGCCTGAGCGTATCCGACCTTGTGAGCGTCTTTGAACGTCGTGATATTGTGCCGGCATTGGAGCAGAATACTTCAACTCTGGAGCCACCGCTCATATCAAACAAGGCTGTCGAGAAGGGCGTGGAGCTCGTTCAATCCACAACGCCGTTCAACTCGCCGCCTACAGCGCCGAGCCAAATTCCCGATCTCCCAACCGAGTCTCACACTGGTATGGCTCTCAACGCTCCTGGAACGAAGCTTGGTGGTGCATTTGCTTGGGCTTCAACCTCGCCATCTCGTTCGCATATGCAACCACCTTCACAAGAATCCGCCCCGTCTCAGTCAACGCAATTCACCGGATCTACTTATGTGGCTGACACACAAAATCCTTTCACCCAGGAGACTGCAGTGGGATCTCAGCCTTCTTTGAAATACACTGACGGCGTCAAATTTGTACCGTCCCAGCTGTCTCGTACCAACTCTGTAGAGGACATGGAAGACGTAGAGTATATGATGGATGCCTCATCCAACCCAGCCCAGTCTGACAAGCCTGCAAAAACCAACGATGAACGCTACCTATTCCAAGGTACAGGTGAAACAAGCGTCTTTGCCCAGTACCAGCATTTGGATAAAGGAGAAACGAATCATGGGCAGGCTAGCCAGACGAACAAAGTAAGACTCGCCTGCGGTGCTGAAGGACGATCACTGATATATTGGTAGCTGGGAAAATCCATGGTGTCTACCGACATCCTCAGCCCATCTTCTGCTTCTGAAGTTGTGCCGTCTCAATCTTCGCCTGGGCTATTTGCGCAGGCTGGTGCATTCGTCTCCAAAGCTCTCGGTATGAGCACCTCCATAGGACCTTCGAGCAAAACGGTCAAAGTGAATGCCCAGCCAGTCAAGTCTTTGGCGCTCGCCGCTGCAGCCGCGAAGAAGGTATTTATTTCCCCTATTGACATACCACTCTTGCTGACCTACCGCAGGAACAAATGGAGAAAGACCGAAAGGCGGCACGCGCCAAGGAAGTAGAAGACCGCCGCGTTGCAGCAGCACATAGAAAGCTGGAAGAAGAGAAAGCCAAGGAGGAAGAGGTGAGAAAGGCCAAAACGGCAGAGTTGGAGAGGCGGAAGAGGGAAAGAGAAGAAGCTTCTGCGGCATCGAGAGCACGGTTGTATAAGACCAAAGTTGTAGGTGCCCCGCTTTTGGTTTCAGTTATGCATCTCATGCCGCTATCCAGTCTTCTGATGATGAGTCTAACAAGAAGCGCAAGCTGGCGATAGAGGCTGAGCGCAAGCCTGCTATTCTGAAGAAAGCGCCATCACAAGACACATTACGGAAGGGTATGAAAACACCGACGCCGTCGACAGGAACCTCCGCCATATTAAAGTCCAGCAAGACTGGAGGAATGCCCTCCCGGCCCGCAGCTATCACCGGTGTGCAGATGAACAAGTCTACAAGTTCCACGCGTTCTACTCAAGCAGGTCCGTCGATTGAGTCCGATCTCGCGGCCGAAGCCCAGGTCCCCCCAACCAAACCAACAACCGCAATCGCCGCAACAGTCGATGCTGCTCAATCAAGCTCTTCCGCTCTCAAAGGGGGAGCACTTCGTACTTACGTTATGTCGACAGCCAAAGCGGGAGCCTCGCAAGGGCAGTTGAAAGTCAAGGAGTCTTTGGGTGATGGCAGACAACCCTTGCAAGCCATTCAGGCGGCTATGCATGCTCGAGCCCAAGCACAGATCCAGGCTGCCCAAGTACAAGTAGAGGAGCAAGCTAGAGTCGCTTCTGAACAAATTGATTTGCCTGACATCGCCACCGAGTACGTTCAAAGTACATCTATCTATTTTTCCAGCTCACCTTGTTGAACAGGTATTCAGACTCGGATGATGAGGACCGCGTTCGCAATTACACCATCCCCCACTGGGCGAACTCACCCGAACTGCGCAACCAACTTCAG
Organism: Dacryopinax primogenitus; assembly: GCF_000292625.1. NCBI lineage: Eukaryota > Fungi > Basidiomycota > Dacrymycetes > Dacrymycetales > Dacrymycetaceae > Dacryopinax > Dacryopinax primogenitus. The sequence goes on along the minus strand of NW_024467206.1, from coordinate 1,033,472 downwards.
GCGCAGAGTAATATCAATCCAGACTCCATTTTTGGAGCAATTCGGCCTCTGCATATGGACGAAATCTTCCGCAGCAGGCAAAGTCGGTTCAGGGCCCGCACCAGTTCAGCAAACTGGATCGGACAAGACAGGCTTACCCCTCAAGAGGAAATGGACTACGCAAGGCGAATGGGCTTCTTGTAGATCACATCGCGTCTCAACCCTTTGCCTCGCATTTTGACTTCTGCGTTCCGTGCGTTCTCCTGTCTCGCCGCTATCCGTCACATTGGTAATACTAGCGTCCAATCTTCCGCATATCGGACGTAACCTATATCCCATCATCCCTGCAACGCCTTCAAGCTCATTACAAATGCACATTCACCAATTGTTACTTTTCCATGAATGGAGTGTATCCCGATTCAATGCATACGTTTGTCACAGATGGAGCACCCATTAGGGGAACTTGATCCTCAATTATGAGAGCTTATTCAGATATGTAGGTAAATTGCCTGGTACCACATTAGGGATTCAACATACTGTATGCACTATGAGCTTGTGACTGAGGCAGCAACCGCGGCGCGAGATATTTTATCAGCCAGCCGAATGGGCTCGGGTATCTTATATCTACCCAAGGCCAGAGTGACTCGTATAGCTGTATCGAGGCATACACGATGTCCTGGGGAGACAAAAAGTGGTGCTTTCAACGTCGGGGGTATGAGTGCCTAAGGCTGCGTCAGCTAACACTTGATTGTGGTGAGAAGCGCAGGTCCGGCTTACCGCACCCGCATATGAGTCACCCTTAGCATCATATAATCCGAACCATGAACCATGACTCAAAAGAACACGGCGTATCATCTCCCGCATCCCATGCTGCGTAGAGCGCCAATGTGCAGTAGAGGTTGCCCACGGTTGTCCTTGCAAACTATCTTGGTGATGGGGCAGATAGTTCTTGGCCACACCAATCTACGAGCAACATCAGCATCAAACTCCTCGTTAGCACGTAAAGAACACGCACTGTTGGGACATTCGCCTGTACTCCCACGACAGAAGCAACTCCTGTTTCGCGAACATGAAGCCTTCCGTTTCCATCTATTAAGAACACCTGAGGGAATTGGTCTTGCTCGTTCCTTGCCGCCAGCTCTTCTCGCAGTGCATTGATGAGTCTTAAGTACACGGGCGCCTCTCGATATGAAAAGAATGTAGGGATGTACGGCACGTCCATGTGAATCGCGTGCGTGATTGTGTGTCGTAGCTGTACGTGTGATTGAATCAGCACATGTGCCCAAGCGTGTGAACGGTTTACACGGACCTCTAGAGAGGGATATTCGACCACAACCAATGTCGCGTACGCATTGGGTCCATTCTCAGTGACGACCACATGACTTTGGGACTCCTCTGACTCAGTCATACCTGAAGAGTCTTCTGACTGTTGGACGAAGCTAATATCGAGCCCTCCAACGTATTTGAGGGCGGTCACGAGAGGTTCGCCGATGTTGACCTGATGGACCTCGGGAACGTCGAAGTCGTGTTGTACGACACTCATCTCATGCTGGAAGTCTGATCCGCTTGTGGGAACGAAGAAGTCTAGCTCGTGGTCGACAAAGAGGACAGACTTTCTCAGGGAATGTTGCTCTCTGGGATGAAGATGTGCTCAAGGCGTGGACGGATGTAACGGAACTGATTGCGTACCTTGTCCACTCTGCTATCAACTCTTTGTGTTCTTCCAGCATTCGCGTGGTGTACGCATCCTTCGATTCCATTTGATGATCAAGCCTGGGGAATCTGAAGAAGCAGCGGTAATAGAGTGAGGTTGAGCCAGACTACCATTGGCCTTGGCCGCGCTGATGGTCGTCGCCCTAGAGTTGACAACAGTGTCATCGTGACTCGGTGTACATGAAGGAGGTGGACGAGCCGGCAGACTCAAAACCCTGCTTTTGAGCCCTCAAATTCCTTGCAGCTTCCACGTATGGCTCTCCCGGTACGATTTCGAGTCAAATACACCTGTTTACATTGCTGGCTCTACTTTATCTTCCTGAACCTCGTTTGCATGAATTGAAGTGCCGGGCATCCGCATGCATCTATTACGGTGCAGTCCAAAACCGCGGATTAACAAAACGGTCTCGGCTTCTGTCAACCTGGACAAGCGCCTTCTCACGGATTGGAAACGTACGGCTCCTCAACGTGCATCACTGGTCTTCGTCCACCTAAGCTAGACTTCTTGACGTTGGCGCCCCTGTGAGGATGTGCACAGCACGGTTTGCTCACAATCCATTGTGGGAGCTGCTGTTGCCTTTCTTCCGAGATTCGGGGTATCATCCCAGGAGGCGTACCTCCCGAAATGCCGGGAGAAGAGAACAGAAGACAAATGATATCGACCTCAACGTGGATTCCCTGGTTATTCTTCTAAGCCATTTGTAGGAAGACGGACTCTTCCTTTGCCTCGTCCCACTTCTCGGCACCGCTATTGGTATCCGCGATGATTTTCACGCCGTCCCTAAACTCTGGACCGTTACGGGTACTTTCGCGTGCGGTTAGTCTAAACTGGGACGCCAGAAGCGCGTGGAAATCCGCTCAACTGGCTGGGTCCGAGTTTGAGACTGAACTTTCACCCCCAAGGCCGCCTGAATCGGTCGTCGTGTTCGAATCTCCATGCCTCCATGCCTAGCTGCGGAGTTCAGTCCTCACCCGTCTTGTGGAGGACCTACAAGGCATGGACAGAAAGATGCAGCACATCTCGAGGAGTTCTGATTGACAAAACTTCCGAACCCAAAATCGACGAGGTAGCGATCATATTTGCGAAGAATCAAGCAGGCCCTATCTCTCGTCCATTTACGCCTGTGACAGAAGGTGAGAAATTTACGTTTTGTATTGTTGGTGGGCTGATAATAGGTTCTTTTATGCACTATGAGTTCTTGTATATCCTTGAGGCAAGTCCAACTTCACAGGACCGACGGTCGGGTCTGAAGCTCACCCGAGCATGACAGACTGATGCTCAAGTTGGACGCCCCTCCTGTCGTTGTGGGGTGATTCGTCTTCTAGAAGTGTTCCATGATGGACGAAGCGGACAAGAGTAGGTGACGTACAACCACATTTCAGCTCCGTCATTCCTGATAGGAGCGAACTGTGCCTGCTTTCTCTGCTGATCCCCAAGCGCAGCATTCCTCTTATGATTCAAAGCAGGACGTATCTTCCTTTGGATTCTTGGGAGCAGAGCCTGGCCTCTGACCACCTCAGGGTCATTACGCAAATGGTATGACGGTAAGTCATGTCAGATTCTTTCCAGAGCAATGGATTTTCTTCAGGCATAGAGGTCGCTCGCCCGCACGAATACGTATGAACATCACACCGACCCAGGCCACATGCCCGCCGCACCCTGTATCTTGATTGGTCGCAGCAAACGGGTGCGGAGCTGGACAAAGCCGTGAAGTCAGGGTCATATGGAATAACAATGGCCCATCAAAAGGGGCTTAGTTCCACTGACTCTGATTGCAAAGACATCGACAATCACGATTCTGTTTAGCTAGAAGAGGGATTGATCCGACTTGTGGCGTGCTTCGGCTGGGCGCGGCGTGTGTTCTGTTATCAAGATACACCTTCGGAAGGGCCACGATGGCCGTTAAAGGGGCAAAGCCCTGCCTGCTCTACCATGTCACTGGTTGGTTTTGCCGAAGAACAGGCCGTTCATTCGGGGTTGGTTGCTGATGGAGTATAGGTTCTCTTTGTATCCAGGAGCCTTTTTGTATAAAGCTCGCGGCATGATCGCTCAGGTTTCAATTGTAGCACCGCAATCATCCCTGAGTCGCCGATATTTTTTGTCTACTCCTCTCGGTCAGTGGCAGGCCCCGACATCAAACCAACCATTTCGACAATATGTCGGGCTCTGGAATGGCGTCGCTACAGGAGGTACATGGGCGCATGTTCAACTCGCAGAACTCGGTGAGCCATTTTGTACAAGGGTTGTTGAGCGCCGAGAACAACTGGGACTGAGTTTCAGCAATATGCGCTTCCGGCGGATCAAAAGGAATATGACCGCCTTGACCAGCAGCATCTGATGCATAAACTGGCGCTGGGCTCATTGTACTATCCGATCGATCTCGTGCAGGCAGCTCTCGAGCCCGTAGAAGGAGAACAGAAAGCTATCATGGACCTAGGCACGGGAAGCGGGATCTGGGCAGTCGAAATGGCCGTAGCATTCCCATATGCCCAAGTGATGGGATTTGATCTTGCGCCGCACATGAACAGACCACGGCCTCCCAACTGTTAGTAAGTTTGATCTTTCCTAGATTTGTGGAGAAGAAGTTGGAAGTTGACATTTGTGGACAGCTTCGAGCAAGGCGACTTCACCCAGGGCATGGGCCGGTTTGCAGGACAGTTCGACGTTGTACACGCTCGGTCTGTGAGTCAAGGGGTAAGATTATCCAAAGGTCTTTCCATAATGTCACTAACGTGCCGTACAGATGCGCAATCATGTGATGTACATGCATGAGCTTGCTTTGCTTCTCAAACCGAGCGGAGTCTTGTTGATGATTGATGGACATCTCTCCTTCACTGATCAAGCATACCGTAATCTGAATCCGGTTCCCGAAGGCAATCCTGGCCACTCGTATGTGGTTAACTTGCTTGCTAAGGCAAGTGTAGCGATGAAGGGCAGAGGAAGTCAGCCCGACAGCGCCGTCATGCAGAAGGGCTGGGTCGAGGGTTGTGGGCTGTTCCAGAACATTGGAAGTCGAGTGGTGTACACCCCTATTGGGGCATGGTATAGCGGTGGGTGCCAGTTTCGACCACTGGCATCGTCTCTTCAGATATTGACTTGGGTTTCCAATGATCATGTAGGCCAGGATCCGAATTCACGCCGATTGAACACCATCGGTGCGACGATGGGGGAGAACTTGCTGTCCTTTATGGGGGCGATCAGGCCGTTGCTGATCGGTTATGGATTCGGCGAGGATCAGGTTGATTATGAAATTGGCAAAGCGGCCGAGGAAGTGCGAAGCGGAACGAGGCGATACTATACCCAGTGGCATTACCTCTGGGCAACAAAGCGTGCTTGACGGACGGGAGATTGGAAGGGCAACAAGAAAGGCGTTGACAGAGCTGCGATAACTTGATTTGCGTAACAGACATTGACCGTAAAGGACTACATTTCCTCATTTTGTGACGTAGACACGTCGGCTCGTCGTCGCTTGTCATCGTACCGCATCTGCGGTGCTTGATACCGATCGAGATAAAACGCGAATTCAGAGTCTGGGCGCCAGACCGCCCGTTGAGACCATTTCACTGGTGAAATTTTCGAAACCTTCCCCTTTGTCAAGTCATGCAATGGTCCAGCAAACTGTCCGACGGCGTGTCAATCGAGATCCTGGGTGATGGTTCCACAACAGCCAGAGCATAGAAGCGCCTGGGAGCCTGAGCCGGGAGGGAAAGACCATTAGGCGGCGCGGATTTGCGAAACATCTTAAAAGCCATACAGACCATTCTTGTAATGGGCGGCGCGGATTTGCGAAACATCTTAAAAGCCATACAGACCATTCTTGTAATGGACAGCGTTGACGTTGGATACCATCGCGCCGGCGCGCACAAGGTGATCGGTGTTATCGCTCATGATGGTGGATGGTTCGAGTAGTATCGACAGCAGTGTCGGTGTTGGGGAGATCTGGCTGATGGGTGCGCACGGTAGCTGCCAGAGCAACTCTAGATCGATGCCTGGACCAGGGAGTGGTGGTGACTGAGTTGTGATTACCCAACGATCGTCAACTGTCGATATTCGATATGTTGCATTGGTCACAATACCCCGATCCTCATTCCACCAACTGCTGCCAAAGCAACCAATGAAGGCACGCGATAACAGCTCATACCTCTGGTCCTCGTCCTTACCGAATAGGATGCCTTCGATGGTGGTGTGATCAATCACGTCGTGCTTGTATTCAACGTGGTACGGTAAGCCCCGATTGTATGTAAACACGCACGGTGGGAAAGGTCATATCCTGTGTGCAATCCTTGCCAAATGCACATTCCAGCATGTCGGCACAACCAATGATGCCGCCTTTCTCCTGTTGATTGCAAGCAGGAGGGGGAATGACTTCGACAGCAGGGCAGGATGTCTCGGAGGTAGTGGGCTCACACAACTTGAGAGCGATCATCGCTCCGAGACGTCCTCATCACCAAATAGAGTCACATGGCGCCCCCGAAGAGGAACTGGCAGTGCTGGCAGGGTTTTGAGTCTTGACGAATTTGCGTAGCAACGAAGAGAATGCCGTGCCCTCACTTATGCCGTAAATGAAGTTCCACCGGACTGACTCCGGAGGTAACCACGCGCGCCAAGAAATGATTAAGTAAGCACGCTGTGCATCGCATCGGGGGCGGTGGGTTTCGCTCAGTCATGGTCATGGCCCACTGAAAGTTGCACTCGTACACGTATATTCATTCCACTGACAGCGCTGGTTCGTATTCTCTTCTCTTGACAGCTCTGACTTCTAATGAAGGCTACATAGCTTTGGTAGTGACCAACCATGGCTTCGAACGCGCCTCCACCAGAATACACCCTATCTTCACATGAGGAAGCTGGGAATGCGTCAGCACATCCGGCAACTGCGGATTCACCTAGCGCAGAACCAGCAGCAGAACAGCTTCAAGTAATAATCACACCCACGCAGAACGCGACCGACTTTCAGAATGGAGCACTAGGGATAGAAGGAGAGCATGCGACTATCGAAGGCGAGGTGCAGATAAAGGGCGCACAAGAGGGAGCGTGGCAAAGAGTGTACGCGCATGCGTATATGCGCATATAGGAACACTGCTGACAATTCTCATTAGGTCAATAACATTCCAAACCGTGGAAAACTCTCCCGAGCAGACGGTTGAACTCGGCAATGTCACGCAGGACCTCTACGTTCGAGCGCCACCATCTGCGTCGTCGTCAACGACCATTATACTACCACTCCCAAGTTCATTACCCTTCGTCATTCCGCTGCAAGCCGACACCCCAGAATGCGTGCACACTCCAAGTTCTTCTCTTTCACACTACCTCATCGTAGCGCTTCTCCCGACGGACCCTCTGTGTGCCTCCTTTGAGCGCAAAATACCCATACACCTGCGCCGATATTCTACTGCAAGCGCACCTCTGCTTCCGACGCTCCCCTATGAGCTAAAGCTTGCGGATCCCGTCCCGTTTAGAATTCAGCTCCCGAGGCTCGAATTCAGGGTTGGCGAACCAATCCCGGTATACATTACCATACCGCCTCCAGACCGGCAGCATCTCAACCGGATCGGCCTACGACTCCGGAACATCAAGGCAGAGTTGGTGCGCGTGGTAGCCCTTATCGATGATGAAGATGCGACCACACCGAAAGGCGAACAAGGCAACTCAAGAGGTGAAGGAAGTAGCAGCACGAATTATACGCCGTACTTCAGCGACCGGAAGCAAGCAGGGAAGGACGGATGGCCTGATCTCGGATCTGGATCCAGCAGCTCAGATGGTTTAACGCATACAGCCGTCATGTCGAGGAGTGGTGCGGCATGTCGGTTCCACTCAACGAGATCGGTTAACGTTCGGCTTGTTCTGCACCCATTCTCCCTGAGCGCCGAGGTCACCGCATCTGGAGGGCAGCCGCGGATGCTGACCCAAGATCAACGGGAGGCCGAAGGGTGCGCGTCCATTACCCAGACAACTCTGTTGCACGCCGTATCATTCTATCTTTTGGTCCGCGTCGGATTCATATCTTCTACTGGTGCCGAACGAGGCGAAGTTAACAGCGAGCAAACTGTGCCTATCACCATGCTGCCTGGTCTTGCACCCATTGAAGAGGATGTAACTGCCAGCCAATACAGCAAGAAGCACGATGCACCGCCGGAGCGAACGTACCGATACGACTATGATGCTGCGCCTTCTGGATCCGGTCAAGAGGATATCGAAGGTGCCGCACCACCTTTCACTGCGTACGATGGGGCGAGCGGAGGAACATCGGCAGACCTTAGCGCACCACCGCCTTTCTTCTCGGATATTCCGGGCACACCGCGCCCTCCCAGTTTCATCGAGGCACAAACTACCTATTCCGTTGGTCCAAGCACGAGCGCTGGTGGCATGTCAATTGCCGAGTGGTCCACTGCCGATCCAAATCGGACCATTTTGCGCATTCCTGGTGAAGGGGAACAGTTCGGCTTTTCTTATGAGGACATCTATGACGGGTTTGGCGACGGATCGCGCACGCCTCCACCCCCTTTGTCCCGCGCAGAAGTTGAAGAGCCTCCTCCGCCGCCACCTGAGATCTCCCTCACAGATGTTGACGTCTCTAGTGCGGAGTTCTCCCAGATTTTGAACCAGACGACGCAGAGACTGCGGGCGATGTTAGACACCGCTAATGGAGTCGAGGCACCGCCACCACCTCCCGCTATGGATGACCCACTCGATCCTCCGCCGGCGATTGACGATGCGTATCGTCCGGTCATGCCAGCGCAGCACCCACTCCCACCGCCCGTTACTCGGCAGACAATCCCAGAGGAAACCGCCAGTCCTGCGACACCGCCTCCGCCTCATGAGGATGCCTCGCGCACGAATATGCACAGGGGAACGGAACCTCCGCCATACCTCGTCCAAGCTGTCATGGGTAGAAACCCGCACAGGCAGTCGCTACTCAATACGGATCAGCAAGACGGGCACGGTCCCCCGCCGTATTCTGACTTTGCTGGTGGACCGCCTACGTGATGTGCCGTAACTTCTATTCCAATGTACGGATAATTAGTGATATGAAGTGAATGGGATAAGAACGCGGAGTAAATAACATTGCGCAGCACAGGATGGGTATTGTTCGAAAAGATACATCGATACATAGTACAGACATCACCGTCGTGATTTCACGTTATCGACATGGATAGACACAGGAATCTAGAATGAAAGTGGCATGATCAGGGTTTTTTCTTTCCTTCCGATGCCCAACGCGACACCTCGACAATTACTGCCTCGTCCACTCCTTTGATGCGCGATAACAGGTGAAGCAAATCATCTCGCGGGAAAACTCCGGGTTCATCATTCCCATCCCTATCACCATACCCAGCATCATCTCTTGATCCGAACGGCAATATCTTCGATGTCGTAAAGCTATCTTGGCGATCAACAATGATGCCAAGCGTCTCAATCAGACGTCGACATTGCACGCTGAACGGATTCTTGTCCCACTCGGCGGCAATGGGCTGGCCATTGGCTGTACTGATTTGGCGCTCAATCAGGCCACGGAGGAGTTTGCGATAGCTGATGTCTTTTCGCATCCTCGTTTTCAGGCTAGCCGGAGCTAGGTAAGCGACGCTATACAAGCAGAGGGTGATTCGCTCGGAGTAAGCCAGCCATTCGAGGTGGTTCTGAAGCCGGAACAACTGCAAATCTTGCTCTGAGACCGGTAACATGTGGCAAAGCCCGTCGAACAGTGTCCATAGTTGAGTTGGAGAGAATGCAGACATGACATTACGATTCTCATCCGTGATCATCATGCGCGAGAGTGCCTCAAGAGCATGGTCCGCAGTTGCTGGAGGCTTGTACCAAACTTCTGGGGACATATTCTGAGCCCGTGGAACAAGGAATTGTACCGATGCCTTGATTGGTCCAACCGTATTGATCGGATCGATAACGAAGGAACTTGCGACTGCAAAAAGCGCATGACAGACATGCAGCGGGTTTGTGGCGAGCTTGATATCTGTCCCAATATTGGCCAGTATCATTAGCACCTGCTTGCGAACCTCGATGAGATCAGAAAGGGTGAAGCACGACACGAGAGGTGTGAACTGGTCCTCGACCTCGAATGCACAGAGCTTGGCCATGATCTCCAGGAAGCGAGTGAAAGTCGCCATGTACTTCTGGTTCTGATCGAGGAGGGTGAAATTAGAGAACAAAGTCAGGACGACTTTGATAATGCCGGTGGGCTTAGACAGTGGGTCCTTGTCCTGTTTGTCTTCGTTCCATAGCTCATCTTCCGTTGGAGGCAGCATTTCTAATTCGCCAGCGCGCTTGCAGAGCTCATGATGCGTGACGATTCTCTCCGCGCTGATCCCAGCAATAGCATTCTTGCGGAAAGTCGTATCTGCGGCGGCCTCGTTGTTCGGGAAAGCGCAGTCCTCGAGCAGGTCCAACAACACGGGTACGAGATCTTCGGTGTTTTTCAGCAAGAACCCATCAGGAAGTGCCTGTGGAAGCTTATCCAACAGGGACAAGAACGACAATATTGTGAGCGCATAGCTGAGCTCAAGCGCCAGGCCGGATCGAAGCGACATAACGATACGCTCGATATCCACAGTTCCGACTTCGTCTAGGGTTCTGAGGCCTCTGCGCGACTTTGTGGCGGCCAGCTCATTCTCGATCAACATAAGATTGCGCCCACCATGCAGGTCAAAGTCTTTCCGCCAGGGGATATATTCAATCTTCTTGCGTGGCGGCGGCGGTGGCAAGGCCGGCGCGGCGGGGAGGACAGGGATAACACTATCCTGTGCGGTTTGCGGCTGACCGGGCTGTTGAGGTATGAGACTAGACGGCGGATGTTGCGGTGGCGGGTGAACACCGTTCGTGTGGCCATTCGGTTGTGGTACGCCCTCGGGTTGTGCAACGCTTACCTCTGTCTGCGCTGTTACGACAGCGGGCGCACCATTCAAAGCCACAGGAGGGGGATGCTCAGCCTGGATCAGGGATCAGAACGAGATAACCAACAAATTGCAAATGACTCACTCCCGCACTCGCCTCCCGTTCCTCACTCCGAGCCTTCTTTCCTTCTCTCTCCTCCTCAGAAGCAGGAGCATCCTCACTCCCTCGTCTGCGTTTCTTCCCCTCTTCCTCCTCCTCCCCAACACTAGCGGGCGTCTCCCGCCTCTTCAGCGCCGGACTTTTGCTCGGACTGCTACTCTTGCGCGGGCTGCCGCTCAGGCGCTGGGTAACAGGTGGACGGGTGGGCGTCTCCTGACGGGATTGGGGCGGTCGCTGGAAATTAGGCGGTAAGTTGAGGTTGAAGGGTTTCTGCCCTGACGTCGTGCCGGGACTGGCTTGGCTAGCTGCAGGAGGGGCAGGGGCAATCGCAACAGGAGTGTTTGCGGCCTGGGAGGCGACAGACGTCTCCCGGTTGGCAGCTGCTTGGAGGGCGGCGAGCTGCGCTGCTTGCAGAGCAGGATCCACAGACGCGCGCTGAACCTGGGCCTGAGCAGGCACAGCGGGCTTCTCCTCCTGAGCCTGCTCGTTCGCGGCCTGCGCCGCCTGGGTCTGGGCCAACAGCTGTTGTTGCTGGTGCAGCGTCCTCCCCCCGACCCCGGCCTGCGCAGCGTGCATCTTTATCTGCTGGGCTTTGACCGCGTTTTCCAACGGGAGGAGCAGGTGGGTATGCCAGTACTTGAGCACCTGGGATGAGGGCTGCATCGTTGTTCCCTGATCAGTGCGCATCGGTACCTGAGCAGGAAGGTGGAAGGCCTCGTTAGCGAATCGCTGCCAAAAGTCTTCTTTCTGCTATGTGGGAGTTAGCGGCTGTATAGAAGGAGGGATTTGGAGGGAACGTACAGCCGGTGCGGTTTGAGCCATTCGCGTCAACCAGAAATACATCTTCCAAGCCTCGACCTCCACTCCTCCTAGCAGTAGCACCCCCGGCCGGTTGCCAATGTCCATATGCCGCCAGCGGCTTGTAGCAGGATCGTACAGCACCGGCTGGTCAGACTGCCCCTGCGCCTGAGCCTGAGCAGCCGCGGCCTGAGCGGCGGACTGTGCTTGCTGAGGCGAGAGACCAACGAAGGCGGGAGGAAGAGGCTGTTTCAGGTGCTGGTGCACACTTGCGAGTTGGCGGAAGAAGGCTTGTTGTTGTTGTGCGTGTTGGGCAGCTTGTTGCGCTGTTACAGGGAGGGGACGGGCGCTGGCGCCGCCACTTGCGGGGAAAGGCTGGCCACTGGGAGGAGTGGGTTGGATGCCCTGAGGAGGTGCTTGTAGGCCCGGGGCGTGCGCTTGAGGGGTGGGCGTCGGTTGCTGACCAGATTGCACCGGCTGGGGTTGCGGTGGGAGTGGCTGTTGCTGAGGTTGGCCGAGCGGCTGACCTGCCTGCGGCTGACCTGCCTGCGGCTGTGGTTGTTGTTGAGCTTGGGGTTGTACTTGCTGGGCTTGGGTTTGGGGTGTAGGAGCATGCTGTCCCAGCTGGAGCGAATGCTGAGCTTGAGGTTGAGCGGCCTGGAGTGCCTGAGCCTGCTGAGTCTGAGGTTGTTGCTGCTGCTGGGGTTGCTGAGGTTGCTGCTGATGCTGGGCAAGGCCTTGCATCCCCGTCCCGCTCATAGGTCTCCCAAGCATGCCCTGCAACTGCTGGATATTCATACCCTGCATCCCCTGGCCCATGCCCTGCATGCCCACACTCATATTGTTCATGCCCATCCCCTGCAAACTCGGCACTCCGCCCATCGCCCCCATCCCCGGTATCCCACCCATTCCCCCCATCCCGCCAAATCCCATCCCTTGCATACTCTGGAGGTTCTGCATCCCCTGCATAGCTCCAGCCTGGAGTGCCTGCAAGTTGGGGTTCTGCATCCCACCTCCAGGCAGACCGTGCATCCCCTGCATCCCCATCCCTCCCATCCCTTGCATGCCTCCCATACCTCCCATGCCTCCCAGACCCTGCATCCCTCCCATAGGGTTCGCGCTCACGCCCATTCCCTGACCCATCGGTATCCCCATCCCCGGCTCTCTCTGCTGACGAGCAGCGCTCATAGCCTGCATCTGCCTGGACAACAACATTGGGTCGACCATCCCCTGCCCTTGTCCCTGTCCCATCGCTCCCATCCCTTGTCCCATCCCCATCCCCTGGCCCATCGCTCCCTGCATACCCTGGAGGCCAGCCAGCCCACCCTGGAGGTTCTGGAGCATCCCGTTCGCGCCAGTGCCAGCTGCGGGCGTGTGCGCGTGCGCGTGAGAGGGCGAGCCCTGGGTCCCAGGGGCAGGAGTAGCAGACGCCGAAGGGGCGAACACGTGCTGTTGCTGTTGTTGGGGGAAGGCGAACTGTGCTTGACCGCCCTGCTGCCCCTGCGCTCGCTGTTGCTGTTGTTGCTGTTGTTGATACAGCCGCATCATTTGGGACTGTAACATCGCTGGGTTGTGCCTCAGATATTCGCGGACTTCTGCTTCCCCCTGGCCTGTGCTGGCCATGAAGGACTGAATTACTTGGTTCTGGAGATGTTGAGGAAACGAGGGTTGGGACATGGTGGGCGTTGTTGAGCAGGAACGTAGGTCGAGGAGGCTGGCGACTAGTGCTTCCCGTTGTACTCCCCTTGTAGATAATCCGAATCAGCTCCGAGCTGTTCTACGGGCGCTTAATGCGTACCTTGAGCTGGTTAGGAATGGCCCTTGAGAGCTTAAGCCGACAAGGCCGCCGTTTGTGCTCTGTTCGGCAACAGATCTTGTGTCACTTTTTCACGCGATTTAGAGAGGAATATAGTTCGCTTCCACGGAGGCACTTATGATTCCGCAACTCTATTCATAACCAATGACTCTACTGCCAGTGTGACACCCCTCACATCCTTCTATTCATCTAATGAACAACCTCTGATGCAGGTAAGATCACCTTCCCTGGGTTCATGATCCCCTTCAGATCGAAAGCGTGCTTGATACTCCGCATGAGCTCAACTTCGAGCGGCGTCTTGCTGTACCCGATGTACTTTGCTTTCTGGACGCCGAGACCGTGCTCGGCGCTTATGGAGCCGTTTTTCGATGCTGGGACGAGTTAGCCGCGACCTCGAGAACGGCAATAGAATGTAGATAGTGGGAAGGCGGAACGAAAACTGAAGTGAGGAGTGAACGCACCAACTAGCTCGAACATAAACGGTTCCAACAACTGTTCCACCTCTTTCCCATACGCTCCACACACGACGTTAATATGCAAATTCCCATCCCCAATATGTCCAAACCCGACCACCCGCTCAATCCTCCCCCCGCTCTTCTTAGCCCTCGCACGCAGCGTGTCGAGCACGTTCTGCCATTCCTGGATCGGCACGCTCACGTCGTACTTGTACACTTTGCCTGCCTTGCCACACGCTTCGGCAATCCCTTCCCTCAGCTCCCACATCCTAGCCAGCTGGGTCTCGTCCTGTGCCAAACTGCCCGTGAGCACGTCTGGACCCTCGAGCAGCTCTTCGAGGAGAGAGGAAAGCTTCGCCTCGTCGTGCTCTGCCACGCTTCCCGAAGTCTCGATGAGCATGTTCACCCCCTTCGGCACATGCTCCGCGCCGAACACTTGACGCTCCACTTCCTCCCCTTGTGCCCCGTCACCCGAGACGACAGCCCAGGCCGTCTCGTCAAAGTACTCCACCGCGCTGAGGATCTCGCCCAGGCTGTGCTTGAGCTTCCCAAACACGCGCAGCACTGCAGCGTAGTCCGGCAAACGGAGGAGGGCGAGGTTAACACTGGGGGACAGGACGGGCGTGAGCAGGCTCACACCGGTCACCACCCCCAGTGTCCCCTCGGCGCCGACGAACAGGTGCTGCAGGTGATACCCGGTATTGTCCTTCCTCAGTCCTCGGAGCCCATTCAGCACCCTCCCATCAGGCATGACGACTTCGAGGCCGAGAACATTCGCGTGCAAGCTCCCGTATCGTACCATCCTCAGCCCACCAGCGTTGGTACTGATGTTACCCCCGATCTGGCAGGACCCCTTCGCCCCCAGGTCGAGAGGCATCGTATACCCCTCAGAGGCGAGGAAGGTAGCGAGGGACTGGAGGACGCACCCCGCGTCGGCGGTGAGCACGCCTGAGGAAGGGTTGAACGAGCGGATCCGGTTCATCTGAGAGAGGGAGATGACGACTTGATCTTCTCCTGTTGGGGTCCCTCCGCCTGCCCAAAATAAGTCCGGATCAGCGATTCCCAAGTAGAACTCTGGGTGGGAAAGCGTACCTACGAGCCCCGTATTCCCTCCCTGAGGGACAACCCCCAACCCACGCTCAAAACAGTACCCCATGGCCTTGCTCACCTCCTCCGTCGTCTTAGGGGTCAAGACACAGCGCGACCCGCCAATGTACTTGCCCATCCAATCGGTGTTGTACCCCTCCAGATCGGCTGGTGTGGAGGTCCCCGGGGCGAGGGAAGCGCGCACGGATGAAGGAGGAAGGAGAGTGAGGAAATGATCGATATCGGTTTGGGTGAGCTGGGCGAGGCCCCGGGTGAGTGGGGGCAGAGAACGGTGCAGTTGACGCCGGAGGGTCAGAGCGAACATCGTGGTTGGTCGTGAGCGTTGGAAGGAGAGTGTGGAGTATGTAGCCAATAGAGGTATATGTTGGTAACTAGCAAATTGTCCAGCAAACAGTCCCGGTCTGTTAAACCCCCGAGTAATCCAGCCAAATGATAATTAAGTGGAGGAGAAGGAACAGTGAACAGCAACCCTCGACAGTCGCTTCCCGGTACAAGTTACTTTGCTTCTTCAGGGTGCAAATCCGATCGCGCAGATTTGCGGCCGATGAGATTAATCTCCTATCACCGACACTGAATTATCGCCGATCTCATGCACCACGCACATACCTCACATGCTTAACAGCTCCCCCCCCTTGTCCGCACTTTTGCAGCCCTCCCATTGGGTCAAACGGAGAATTGACGGCTCCGGCCAACGCACAGCCACTGCACAGCCATATTACGCCGGCATCCTGAGATAATTCCTCCGATGACCCCTCGGGCGCAAATTCCCTAAATGACCCCAAATGCCGCCCCTAAGTAACCAAATAAGGAAAGCAGTGGCTGTGGCAATAAAAGCATGTGCCTCCGGTCAATCCAACAACGCGTTTTTGTGAATGTTTTGCTATCAGAACAGACCTTTTTTAAAAACAAGCTGGTTGGCATTGTGTATGGTATCTATTATTTTCAATAACTGCTGCAAAATTCATTGCCTTGCCGTAAAAGTGCGGTGTTTCCTCACCTATGTTTACGTTGGTGAAAATCGGTGAATTCTTATTAGAGGCATCCATGCAGAATTAATTTATATACTGTAACATAACTAATCAAAAAAAAAACAAAGCTTGCGAATTAATTGTCAGAACATGCTTTATACACCGGCACGAAGAGACCGGACCCTAGCGCATCTTGAACTGCTACCACCACCTTCGTTAATTGGAAGGTCCGTGGTTGCTTAGGGCAGGCCTTGGGGTCATTTCAGGGATTTGCACCGAGAGGTCATGGTAGGCAAAATACGCCCGAAAGGGGTCATCGGAGGAATTACCTCCCGGCATCCTTAAAGCCAAAATAATCATAATTTTTTTCGCATTGTGATTTATTTCAAATATGCAAGTACTATATTGATGTCAGAGTAGATTTCATTCCCAATTTGTTCGAGGTGAAATGATTTCCAAATGATTATTATTTTCAATGTTAGGGTCCTCAAGTTCGACTTCGGCGTTTTCGCGAGCGGCGGTCCGAACAAGGGGGGAGAGGTGGGGCAGTTT
>NW_024467206.1:1010732-1016788 GCF_000292625.1 Dacryopinax primogenitus | reverse complement strand
GCGAATTAATTGTCAGAACATGCTTTATACACCGGCACGAAGAGACCGGACCCTAGCGCATCTTGAACTGCTACCACCACCTTCGTTAATTGGAAGGTCCGTGGTTGCTTAGGGCAGGCCTTGGGGTCATTTCAGGGATTTGCACCGAGAGGTCATGGTAGGCAAAATACGCCCGAAAGGGGTCATCGGAGGAATTACCTCCCGGCATCCTTAAAGCCAAAATAATCATAATTTTTTTCGCATTGTGATTTATTTCAAATATGCAAGTACTATATTGATGTCAGAGTAGATTTCATTCCCAATTTGTTCGAGGTGAAATGATTTCCAAATGATTATTATTTTCAATGTTAGGGTCCTCAAGTTCGACTTCGGCGTTTTCGCGAGCGGCGGTCCGAACAAGGGGGGGAGAGGTGGGGCAGTTTGTTTCCAAGTTCGAACCTCGCACGGGTGCTTGCATACTTCACATGCTTATATCCCTCTAAACAGGTAAACAACACATGATACTCGACTCAGCTCCCGAGCTGCCGCCACCCGCAGCCTTCCCCTCTTCTTCCCCCGCACCTCCAGAATGCAACGTCCTATCGCGACAGGACAGTTCTGCGCCACTCCTTTCCCACGACAGGGCCGAAGCCGGGTATGGGTATGGGGACGCGGAGCGGGTCGGGGCGAGAGATGAGGTGGAGGAGGAGAGCGAGCAGCAGGCTGAGGCTAGAGTGAGGAAGGAGTTGCCCCCTATCAAGTACCTCCGCGCATGGACCTACCCTCTCAAAGTACGTCTTCTCCTCCTCTACATTTCCCTCTCGAGGCAAACAGCCAACCCTCGCAGGGGATCTACTACCTCCTCCGCCACCCCGTCCTCTGGAAACCAATGCGCCGGCGACTCCCCCTTGCGCTCATAATAAGCACAACGATCATCACGCTCATGTTCGTGCTTACCTTCCTGCCCCAAGCGGCCTTCCTCGCGCTATTCAAGATCCACGGCCCGCTCGCGCTTTTCCACGCTGCGCTCGCGGTGCTCACGGAGAGCGCGACGCTCATCAGCTTCATACTTGAGAACTTTGTGATCGAGGAAGGGGTGGTGGACATATTCGACGCGACGCTCCTTCTCAAGCGGGAGGACGGGCTTGTCTCCAGGGGGAGGGAACTGAAGCCTCTGGCGACGGAGGAGAATGGCGTGGTCGTCCAGGGAGCGAAGGATGTAGTGGACCGTTTGGGAGAGTATACGATGAGCCCGTTCACGAGGTTTTCCTTCTGTGACCTGTTTGTTTGGGTTTTGGAACTGCCGATCAACTTCGTCCCTCTGGCAGGGCCGTGGTTGTTCCTAGCGCTTCAGGGTGGGTGATCTTGCATAATTGTAGGAAACGACTGAGAGCGCGGTTTAGGGCTCAGCGTGGGCCCGGCTGCGCATTATCATTATACGCTATTGTTAGGGCTGAAGAAGAAGGAACAAGGGGTGTACTTCAAGCATCACCGACTGGAGTATATGGGGTACGTCCGCTCCTCCTGTCGCTCTTCAACCATCTCAGGCATGTTAGGTACGGCGCTGTTGGTCTCTTATTGCAGACATTCCCGATCGTGAGCACCTTTGTATGCTTTACGAACGCGATTGGCGCTGCGCTGTGGGCGGTACAGGTGGAGAGGGTAAAGCGCGGTGAAGGGGTAGATCGACATATTGAGCGGGACAGTTGATGTGATAGTGTATTGTTCTGATATATATACAGCTGGAATGTACTAGGATGAACTACGGGAATACCATTCGTCAATTGGAGGACTCACAAGCCACATGACCTCACTTCACGTGCGTATCACGCGCCTTTCTACACTGCCACCATCCCAATAAGGCAAAGATGCTTCTAGAGTGGGCTAGAAGGTGGCGGGCGGAGAGTGTTCCCGCTCCGATTTTCTCCACGAGACTGTCACGGGCGCTTAAGGGTATAAGTACTGGGCAGTAGGGGGAGGAGGAGCGGCACTCTTACTCTTCAGAGTTATACCACCACCATCAACACTACTACCACAACATGTCCAACTTTGACTTTACAGACAAAGCACGCGACTCTATCTCAGCCGCTCTCCAGCTAGCGAAAGACTACAGCAACGCCCAGGTCTACCCTGCACATCTCGCTCATGTACTCTTGCACGAGGCTGCGCCTACTGCGAACGGGAGGATGCCTGGGGCAACTGGGGCAGACGCACCGGCAGGACAGAGTCTCTTCCACAGCGTGATAGACAAAGCTGGGGGTGACGCGACTGCCCTCAACCGCGGCTTGCAGAAACTCATCGTCCGACTTTCACGACAAGAACCCGCACCGGAGGAGACGACACTCAGTAGCCAGGTGCTCAAGGTGCTCCGCCAAGCCCAGGATATACAGAAGACGATGAACGATGTGTATATCGCCCAGGACCACTTGCTACTCGCCCTCATCCAGGACGAGCAGATCAAGAGTGTGCTCCAGGAGGCGGGGCTGACGGAAGCGGTGCTCAAGACAGCGATTAGGGACTTGAGGGGCGGGAAGAGGGTGGAGACGAAGGATTCCGAGCAGGGGTTCGACGCGCTCAACAAGTACGCGACGGACCTTACGAAGCTGGCGGAAGACGGCAAGCTCGACCCGGTTATTGGGAGGGACAACGAGATCCGGAGAGTTGTGAGGATCCTTTGCCGGAGAACGAAGAATAACCCTGTGCTCATTGGCGAGCCTGGTGTGGGCAAGACCGCGATTGCCGAAGGCCTCGCACAGCGCATCGTGCAGCGAGATGTGCCTGCCTCTCTCCTCGGCCGCCTCTTTTCCCTCGATATGGGCGCGCTGATGGCTGGAGCGAAGTACAAGGGCGAATACGAAGAGCGCG
Source organism: Dacryopinax primogenitus (assembly GCF_000292625.1). Classification (NCBI taxonomy): domain Eukaryota; kingdom Fungi; phylum Basidiomycota; class Dacrymycetes; order Dacrymycetales; family Dacrymycetaceae; genus Dacryopinax; species Dacryopinax primogenitus. The sequence continues at coordinate 1,013,944 of NW_024467206.1, read as the reverse complement.
TCAAGAGCGTCTTGAACGAGATCGAGAAAGCGGGCGAGCAGGGACAAGGCGTCATCCTCTTCATCGATGAGATGCACTTACTCATGGCTGGCAAAGGTGGGGAAGGAGGGGGGATGGACGCTGCCAACCTTCTCAAGCCTATGCTTGCCCGGGGCAAGCTGCGCTGTATCGGCGCGACGACCCTGGCCGAGTACAGGCAGTACATCGAGAAGGACAGCGCGCTGGAGCGGAGATTCGCCCAGGTGCTGGTGAACGAGCCCTCTGTACCGGATACGATCTCGATCCTCCGCGGCATCAGGGAGAAGTACGAAGTGCACCACGGTGTGCGCATCATGGACGGCGCGCTTATCCAAGCTGCCACGCTCGCACATCGGTATCTTACCTCAAGGCGCTTGCCGGACGCAGCGATCGACCTGGTCGACGAGGCGTGCGCGAGTGTGCGCGTCACCCGGGAGACGGCTCCGGAGGAACTGGACAAGCTTGAGCGGACAAAACTGCGGTTGGAAGTCGAGATACATGCTTTGGGGCGGGAGAAAGACCAGGCCAGTAAGGACCGACTCGCTGCTGCGAAGAAGGAGATCGCGGACTTGGACGAGCAGCTCGGGCCTATGAAGGCTGCTTATGAGAACGAGAAGCAGCGCTGGGACGAGGTGAACAGCGTAAGGAGGAGGATTGACGAGCTCAATGCTAAGGCGGACGACGCAGAGCGGAGACACATCGTGGGGGTTGCTTCGGATTTGCGCTGGGGTGCGATCCCGGACTTGAAAGAGAGACTGAAGAAACTCGAGGAGAAGAAGGCGCTCGAAGATGCCGCCGGAACAAATATTAGCGACACGGTCACTCCGGAAGCGATCGCGGAGATCGTTGCTCGCTGGACGGGGATCCCGACTACGCGCCTGCTCAGCTCGGAGAGGGACAAGCTCCTCCGTATGGAGCGCATCCTGTCAAAAGAAGTCATCGGCCAACCTCAAGCTGTCAAAGCCGTTGCGAACGCTATCCGGCTCTCGCGCTCAGGGCTGGCAAACGCCTCCCGCCCTATCGCTTCGTTCCTCTTCGCCGGCCCCTCCGGAACAGGCAAGACGCTGCTCTCGAAGAAACTCGCCGAGATCATGTTCGATTCCCCTGACGCTATGATCCGGATTGACGGCTCGGAGTACTCGGAGAAACACTCGATCTCCCGGCTGATTGGCGCTCCTCCTGGGTATATAGGGCATGACGCTGGTGGGCAGCTGACGGAGTACGTCCGGCGCAAGCCGTACACCATCGTCCTCATCGACGAGATCGAGAAAGCCTGCAGGGAGTTCGTCACTCTCTTCCTGCAAGTACTAGATGATGGCCGTTTGACCGACGGTCAGGGCCGCGTCGTCGACTTCCGCAATACGATCATCATCATGACCTCCAACCTCGGTGCGGTATACCTCAACGACGCCGGGGAAGGCGAGATCAAGCCCGAAGCGCGCAAGCTCGTCATGGACACTATCCAATCCCACTTCCCGCCAGAATTTATCAACCGGATTGACGAGATAATCATCTTCCGCTCGTTGACGCGGCAGAACGTGCTCGAGATTGTCAACGTCCGCCTGCGCGAGCTAGACAAGCGTATCGCGCCCAAGGGGATGACACTCGACGTGGACGAAGAGGCGAAGCACTATCTTGGCTCTATTGGGTATTCTCCAGTGTACGGCGCGCGTCCGCTTAACCGCGCGATACAGCACGAGATCCTCAACCCCCTGTCCGTGCTTATCCTTGAAGGGAAGATCCTGGATGGTGAACCCGTCCGCGTGCACTTTGACGGCCCGAGGAATAGGCTCTGGATCGAGCATAACCATGAGGGAGACGCGAAGGGCGATATGGATGTTGACGAGGATGAGTTGGAGATTGAGGAGATGGATTGAGCACGCTTGGTGCTTGGTGTCGGGTGCGGATTGACCTACCAAAATGTCTTTCGTAATTTGTTTTTTTCCTTTTGTAATGCAAAATGGGGACCGTAGATGGTCGTGTAGATTACATTCAGAACTTTACGAATTGTATAATTTCATTGACCAATGTAGTCTACACCAGGGACCCTTCTCCACCCGATTTCGGCATGAACCTTTGGTCAGGCACTCCCCACTCGTCCATGTTAACCTCACCTCGACCCAATGAGCATGCTACAAGAACGGCGCCGCTTTCGTACCCCCGTTCACATTTGTACTAGGTTAACCCGACTCGCTTCGCTCAGCGTAGTTATGTGAAAGACCCTATGTATTGCCTCGGAGTCTTTTTTTGGTACATTTGTTGTATCTACATACATTTCAATCATAATAGGAAATTGCAGGAGAAAGAAGAATAGAAAAGCAGGTATCTAAGAAATATTGGAAAGAACTTTGGGATATACAACATTTTGAGTGACTCTATGCATCTCTACAGTTGGTGCTTGAGGCAGCAAGAGTATTCTAATTGCAGAAGGCAATGTACAATGTGAAAATGCAACATATAATTGGCCATGTGAGAAAACAGGAATGCTTAAGTCCAAACCAACATTTGTGACTGACTGTCCTTGAGCCTTGTTGATTGTCATTGCAAATGCAAGTTGAACCGGAAACTGCTGGCACTTCAGGACAAAGCTGAGATTGTCCTCAGATGGTGTGAGTGAGATGCATGGAATGAATGCTGTTGTATCATGATGTTCACCTCCAAGGAGTCAAACTTCTAAAACTTAATTTGTTGAACAAATGAGTTGAACTTCTGAAACTTAATTTGTTGAACGAATGAGTTGACATCATGTCCCATTACAAAGGCCTTGTGCTGTTGCAAGATTCTGCAGTAACATAAGTGGACACCCAGGCTTGATTTCCAACTTGCTGAGGGGAAGTCCAGGCACTTTGAGTGCATTCAGATACTCAGTTGGAATTTCCATCTGTGCATCGATGCCTGGCTCCTGAACAACTGAATCTGCTGAGAGGAAGGTGATGACTTCTCCAGGATGGCATGCAAGTACTTCTGCATTGAGATCATTGACATCTGTGTTGCATGTAACAAGAATCATTTCATTGAGGAAGTAGTCATCTCCATTTGGTCCTCCACATGGTTCTTGATGTCTTGATATAGTGATGTGATCAGGCTGTCCACTGAAGTCTTGCATTTGATTCCATCCCAAAGGTTGAGCATTCCATTGGCATGGGAGGCATGTCCACTTCCTACTTCAAGAAGCCAGCTTGCAAATGCAGCAC
>NW_024467206.1:970145-1010189 GCF_000292625.1 Dacryopinax primogenitus | reverse complement strand
TTTGTCAGGGCACCAGCTCATTGCTTGGTCAAGAGACATGACTAAGCCTTTATGACATGGAAGTAGCTGGTATACCTTGGCATGTGCTGGAACCTGCTGGAAGGATTGGATGGTCAGGTGACCTGCTGTGCATGGCTGTGCATGACCTCATATGACCTGACCACCTGACTAGGCTGAGTAAGCAATATGTTCTAGCAGGTTCCACCACAGAGGTATAAATATAAGGCCTACTCTGCCCAGGGACTGTCTCTTCAGACTTGGTCTCTTAGGATCATCCACAGGTACCTATACTGTAGATAGGTCTTAGTCATCAGGTCTACTCCACTTCCTTGTTGCCTGCTTAGACTCTTGGCACTCTTAGGTGAGCAGACTTAGTCAGCCTGTGTTGCCCTAACAGTGCTCCACACCATCCATGCTGGTCACATTCACCCTTCCTCCCCATCGTTTGGCCATGCTGTTTGTATAGGGTGACTGACCATGATATTATATTTACCCCAATCATTGTCAATCAGATAATAGGTAATACTATAATACACATATTACAGTCAAATCATGATTTGGATGTCCCCCTTTCAACCCCACCCCCCACTACTAACACTCATGGGATCTATTCCATGCCCTTCTCACAATTATTGAATTCCACTGCTGCTGCTGCCGCTGTTTCAATCTGAGAGGCTGATTTCCAGACTCCTGGTGTATTGGTGTTGCTTGGGGTTGATTTGCCTACAGGATATGTCTCAAGGTCCTGCTGCAAGAACAGATGCATGAACCTGTATAACACATCAGTAAAGAGTCACAGGTCATAGGGTTGCAGGCCACATATGCACTCCAGGTCACTTGATCCTTTCCGTGCTCCTCCTTCGCAGCCTTCATGCAGTGATCTACATACAGAAAGTATTCTTTAGGCACTTTCTCTTCTTTTCCCTGGGCATTGGTTATGGTGGTGTCACTGAGCTGGGAGTGCTGCCTCATGATCTCTCACTGAACCCAGCCATTAGCAACCCCTATGCTGCTCAAGTGGAGTTGCACTCACAAGAAAAGTGTATCAGACCCAGTGTGACAGGTCATAGTCAAACAGCCATGGTTTGAGGGTGAATTTAGCCTGTACAACAACCAGGTTTGACATCAAATACTTCTCCAACTACATCTGTATATCATGCATTGCAATGTATATGTTGGGGGTGGGTACGGAGCACATGACAGCATGGAAAAGAGTAGTTGTGGGTGGGGTTGCAGATGGTAAAGGCCAGTGTAATAGTGAAAAGTGTTGCATATTGGAGGTCAGTTTGCTGATCATGCACTGAACATGTCTACAAACCTTGTTCTTGACAAAATTCCTCCAGTCCATTAGGGTTCTTGAGATCATTGAAAAGATCTTGGCTCATTTTGTCTCATCATTGAACCACTCTTCTTTGAGGTGCATGCACACATGGCTCCACCTGCAATGGTCCTATGATCTGCTTGCATAAGTCCTGGGAGTGCACATGCAGATACAAGGAGACTGGCCATCATAATGTTACATGCAGATTGGACGTATGAGGGGCACTTGGGGCTCAACAAGTACATGTCCTTCTTCAACTCAGCCTGAGTCTTACCATCAAGTTCTGCAAATCAGCAATGATGGGCACTCACTCTGAAGCTGGTGGGGACTTTCCAATTTTTGTCATGCCTCCTGGCTGCATCCTGCATGGCATTGCGAGCCATGATGGTGTTGGCATATGCCTTGATTTCCCTGGATTGCGGATCAGGCTATCATCCATCATAAGGTGGGATAGTAGTCAGTATAGGGGGGGTGGAAGTCAAGGCAATTATGCACATCTGTGGCATAGTCAAGCAGCTTGTTGAGCTCCTCTTCTGTCAATTTTCTTTTCTGGCCAATAAGGCAAGCAACGTCTGACCAGCCTTTGACCAGCCAGAACCCTCAGGATGAGTTTATGCTTGAAGATCACATACTTGACAATGATGGAGTCTGGGCAGGCCTACACAGCCATCAGTGAGTGATTCCCATCCTTATTATGATTTGGGTGCTCACCTGTTCTCTCATCCAGCCATGGCCTGCATGGACCATTGCTGCTCTTGCCAATGATTATCTTCATTGTCTGCCACTGGAGACTGCTCCCTGTTCTCCTTGCCTGGCATACCTGTTGCCACTTGAGAATGTGCAGCCAATTCTTCCTCCGCTGGCCATGACAGCAGGGGTCACATGGCACTAAGCCAGTCCGTCAACATAGTGTTCTTCCAGGGAATACTCTGTAGAAGAGAGCAAGTGAGATGGAGCAGAGAGGGAGACTTGCAAAGGAGTTCCATGCAAAAGATCTCACTCTTTTTTACTCCCTGTTTGGGCATGTGGCTTGCTTCTGTGTGGTCAGGCCCATCTTCCCAGGCCCACAGATTGTCAGTTGATTGGAAATCATGTCAGCCTGCTCATTATTCTGAATTTGGAAAATAACAATGATAGCTCACAGATGACTTCCATCATCCAGTCCACCCCCTCTACTATACTTGCTTGGCAATGTCACTTGCATATCCTTTTCCCCCAACCCACCTTGTCTTGTCTTGGTCAAGATTTTCTCAAGCACTCTGCAAGACTGCATCTGAGAGCATTAAGGTCTGCATGGAACAGCAGTGTTTGCTGCCTCTGACTGTGCAATTCTTGAATCAGTGCACTGTTGTGGAAGTAAAATATGTTGAGCAAGAACACATTGTCGTCTCAGTGTTGCACTCACATGGTTTTTGCCTGAGTAAACTTGCACTCTTGTTGTTGGGGTCGACAGTCTTGACTCCAACACCATCCTCCCAGGCTGCAATCATGCTGCACATTGATGCAAGCCAAGATGCACTGTGCATCTTTCATCAACTTCACATTCCTGCTTGTTGAATGTGCTCACCTTTGCCTCCACCATCAACTTTCTGCTCAATCTTATCAACTGCAGACACGCCAGATTAGGATGGTCTTCTCTGATCTCAAAGACCTGCAAGACTGCAATTCCTGTGGTTCCTCCAGTGTCACTGGTGCACCATAACAGGCTCTCAATTTGTCCCAGTTGTAGTTGCTGTTCAGGCTCGTCAGAGGCATTTCATACATGCAACAGTAAACATACTCTTCCCCTGTCCCTCCACACCACAAACACTTCTATGTTGGCTTGATCTCCATTCATCACTACCAGCCAGGTGGCAAACATCACTTCATCATCCAACTCTCATGGGACACCTTCTGCAAGCTCATATGCATTGGTGTCCACCCAACGGCATGGCCTTTTGGAGGCATCCTTCCCATTGACACCTGTATCCATAGTCAGAGTAGTAGTATGGGGGTGGGTTGTTGGTGCTACTCACGTGGTTGTGATTGCTCCTCAACTTTGAGACCAAGCAGCTCATGCATGACCTTGTTATCATTGATCATCTGCAGCACATCTCGACTGGCTTGCTTCCAGTCCCCAGTAGCTGAGTCTTTCCAATAACCCCCAGTCAAGATGTGCCTCACTCTTGCAAATTGGGCAAACATGCAGGCTATGTCTCAACTCAGAGACTGCCAATTGCTGAGGACCAAGCAAGCTTGGAAAACAGAATTGAATGATTTGTACCATTCAGTTGAGTATAGAACTGCTGGTCCTAACCACTTGAAGTCATCCATGGTGTGTATGGCCATGTGGAGCTTCATCTTGCTAATCATCTTGATGGGATAGATCTGCATGAACAAGCATGGTCATCATTGCCTGCAACTGGGCCTGTGATAGAGGGTCAGTATGGTGCTGAGAAGGAATATCATGGCTGGTATCATCACACAGACGAGCAAGTAGATGTAGTAGAAGTGGGTGGGGTGATAGGGGAGAAAGATGTCACTCACCTCAAATTCTACCTTATTGACCACATTGTACAACCATAACATGACCCCAATCATGCCAACCAGAACCCAAGCCTCAAGCATCTGCCAGGTGACTATGTCCTCAATGATGAATGGCATGCACTGGGCCAATGTCTTGAAATGCTTCCCCAGGAGTTGCTGGCAGTATTGAATCATATAGGTGGTGTTGATTTTGGGTACATTCCATCCACTTTCATGTAGAGATGCCAGTCTCATCTCCAGCAGAGCTACTCCTCCAGTGTCAAGGGGATGTGTGGGTCGGTCTGGCACTTGAGCAGATTTTGCCTCAAGGTGTTCAATCAGAGCACCCCACAGGTACTTGACTATGCCTAGCAAAAATGTGTGCAAAATTTTGACTGGGGTGGCAATGTGAACATCGAGGTCTGCTGTGGTGTCAGACCCATGCACATCCATACCTTTTCTATTAGGAAGAAAGCTCACAGTTTAATTGCAGCAGAGGGTTCAGAGCAAAGGGGGCACTGATTCTCAGCCATGCATCACTCATTGTCACTTGCTGTTGGTTGGGGTTGTATGTAAGGCTCCTGTGCAGAGTTTTGCCTACCTTTTGAAGCTCCTGGATTGCAAAGTCGGCAAATGTGTCATGAATACCATGCTCAGAGCTGTACAGAGCAGTTGCTGTTACACGATTGGGCTGCACAGCCATGCCGATCATCTCCTGGATGTGATTGACTGTTTGTTCTTTTGTTCAAGGCTTGCCTGGCTGGGCAGATACATCAGCATTGGACTTGCTCAGCAGGCTATGAAGACTGACCTGAAATAACTGAGTGTAGCCCACATCTTCACATTTTGACATGGTGGTGCCTCCTACCTGGCATCTTCCACTTACATGTGATTCTGTCACACTCAATCCAATTGCACCCAGCTCTTGCTCCTCCAATCCCACAAATCCCCAACACATAGGAATGAAGTATTGTCCTCCCTTGCACCTCACAATCTCTTGTATGAACCAGTGTTGTCCCTCATGCTCCACCATTGGGGTAAGTGCAGTATCAGGAATGGTGTCCCTCCATAGCGAGCCATGCCAGAACTCCCACAGACAATTCAAGTCTAACATTGGGTAGTGTCACATCATGGGCCTTATGCAAGGGCTTGCAAAATCCTTTGCAATGGGTGTTAGATAGGTTATGGGGTTGTGTTGGATTAGACAGACTCACAGTAGAAAGAGCCCCACAAATATCATTGAGATAGTATACATTTCCCATAAACAATACAAATTGCCTCTCTGGGTTACTGAGGGTGTCAGTGGACAAGTCCTGCCAGTCTTGCATCCCATGCAATGTTGGGATATTGGAAGCCCCTAAGGTCAATGCCCAGAAGTACATGGCTGATTGCTGGCACTGAGAAAATCGAAGGGGAGGAGCATGGATGAGGATGTTGGTTAGCATCAGCTGGAGATCTGATGAGTGAAGCTCCTAAAGAGCCATCAGATATGTATGCCTTGGTTGGGATATGGGTACCAGCTAGAGCTGCATACATTGCCATACATCCTATCCATCCATTCTTGAATGGATAAGGTCCCTAGTAGTAGAGGGGTGGGCTGGTTGGCATTGCCAATCAACTTAGCAAGGTGGATAAGATGTACCAGGCATGGAAGAAGCCCAGTTGCAGTCCTTGAACTGCGCATTGTCGGCATCTCCACTCAGCAGGCCCTCAAACACAAAATCATCGATGTATTGATCCAGCTGATCATCAAGCAAGGAGTCTCCCAGGACAAGATTGACAGGCATAGGTGTGGCTTCCTCCAGTTTGCACAATGTGAAATCAAAGTCTTGCAGGTCTGGCTCACCAAGTCACTGAGACATGTTAATCCATTCGACAGGTGTGACCAGAGACTCTCCCCCTGGAGGAAGAACCACCTTATCAGCCCAGTTGTTGGTGAATTGCCTTGTTGGCTCAGCAGTGTGCTTTGCCTTGAATCACTCCAACTGACATTTGTGTTTGTCTGTTTTCAATTGTGCTGCCAGGCATTGCATGTCCTTACTGTGAAGGCTTGAATCGCATGCCTTACAGATCCACTTATTCCTGGTCAACAAGATTCCCACATCGATATTAGCCATCAGTGAAATAGAGGGAATCAAGTGCAATGCTGTGGACTGGATAATAGAAGATGAAGCAGGATAGACCAGGCGAGCATGTGATCAGCAGGGACTGTTTATGACCCTGACACATTCCCCACTTTGCACCCACCACCATGATTATATCTGTGCAACTTTCTCACCAAGGTTTGCTCAAGTTGAAAGGAACCTTTGAAGAGCAGGATATTAAGATGGTGAGTTGATTTGCTTGCAGTGCAAATATGCTGACGTGAGTGTAGGCCTTCAAGGTGCATGTACACTGAGCTGGTGTGGCAGAGGCATGAGCAGCACACATGCAAAGATGCTCATCTGTGACTGAGCATGGCAGTGCACAGGCCAAGCTGCACCAGGATCACCAACCTATTGCTGGGCCAGCATACTTGTGAATGCTGCACTACAATCCCCACATGGTCACTGCTACCACTCCTGACCTCGCCAAGGGATCAAATATTCCAGCCAAGAGGATGTCCACCCCTCTACTACTACTGGAGGCGAGGTGGATGATCGTGAGTCAACTATGACATATGACCAAGAGGGCGAGGATGAGGACAGCAATGTAGAGTCTGTGAAGATGTCACCAGAGGTTGATGAGGAGGGAACAGGCAAAGAGGAGATAGAGAAAGAACAGTCACCTGACAGGCTCAAAACAGTGCCGGTCAAGAGGTGTATTTTTACACCAGAGAGGAATGAAAACTGTGATTAGATGAATGGTAGGGAGAGGTATAGTACAATGGTATCATAGATTCATTGTGAGATGGCAGTCACAAATTCCCCTCAATACAATGACTGTGACCTAATGCTGCAACATAATTGCAAGGAAATGTACATTATGTGTCTGTAACACACATGGGCTGCTGCATGTACAGAATTGCATTGATACAGATTGGAGTAAGCTATTGCAACAGAGGTGTGACACATATGTATATAGCAGAGCAATAAGAGGAAGGGGAAAGAGCATGTACTCACCCTGCATGAGAGCAAGGTAGTCTTCTCTTGGGATGACCTGAGAGAACAGGAACTGAGCTGGCCATGGCCATGCACACAGAGGCAAGAGCAAAGTGATAAAGAAAGTAATCATATCTGTGTGATCTTTGATAGCAGCTGGGAAAAAGGGACACATGCACATAAGTTCTGGGCAAGCAACAGGAGTCACCAACCCAGAAGGAAAGAGGCATGTCATAAAAGGAGGAGAAAGGGCATGTGGAGGAAGGGGGTAACACAGTGGAGGGAAGAATCATTGTAAGGACAGTGGTCAGCAAAGGCCAAAAAAGCAGAGTAAGGACAGGACAGTAGTTTCTGTCAACACCTCTTGCATGGAAATGTACCAGCACCAGTAGTAGTTGGGGGTGGGATAAAACTAGGAAGTGTGCAATGGGGCGGCCATTGGGTGAGGCAGAGGCCTGCCCTTCAATGGCTGCCAGATGCAGGTGTAAAGTCTCTGGGCATGACCATGGCATCTGCAGCTGACTGCGCTGCATCAGACTGCCCTGCATTGTTACCATCAGGAGGAGGCAACAAGAGTTGACCAGTGCTTGCTCCCAAGGGCCAGAAGAACCAGTTCTTGAAGGCAGCCACACACCGGCAGTTGAGTTCTCTGCAGGCTGCACACATGCTGTGTATGGCCTCCTCAGTCTTGGTGGTGATGACACTGATGTAGTCTCACGCCATCATAGCAGGGGCAACATCAGGAGGCTGAATGTTGCCACTGACGTCCATGTATGGTCTGGTATACTGGGTCAATCAAATGCCATTGGGACTGTGGTAAGCAGAGGAAATGTGGGTTTGTGGAGAAACAATGGCTGGTCCAGTGTACTTCCTTGTGCAGATGCCTTTGGGGCCATGATAGGCAGATTTCCTGCCAAGGTCCAGTTCAGGAGCAACATTGAGAGTGGTCAGCTTGTCACTCTCAACATCATTGACAAGGTCATCAGCCAGAGCCACTCTTGCTGTATTGCAAACAGGTGCATTGGGGAGGGTGTCAGGCAGGCCAGGTTCTGGAGATTTGGGAGGAGGAGGCAGCGAAGGGACTGTAACAGGAGGGTGATGGGTGGTAAGGCACAGTGGATGCAAGGCCAAACCACGTGGTGAAAACCGCCCACACACACCACCTTTCTCCGGCATGACAGGGGGAGAGGGCAGGATGTGAGGGGAGCGAGGAGGCGAGTCAGTCAAAGGAGACTGGGTGATGTTGCCAGTACCCTGGGATGTCAAGATGATTTGTGGTGCCCCAATGAAGGTGGAAGGCTCGACGGCCTCAACACAGGTGGAAGGCTTGGTAGAGGCACAGCCTCCATTAAGCATGGAGTCATGATCGTTAGAAGTACCATCTGAGCTGCTGCTGGTGACCATGCCAAAGCTGGTGCGATCACAGTGGCTCGAAGGGACAGGGAGTATTACAGGTTTCTGACACAAGAGCTGAGGTCTGTTCAGCTCCGACGACCTGAAGGGACTCGGTCCACTGCCCTCTGCCTGGTGGATCACCGTTTCCCCTTCCACGCCTTCATATCATGCTCTTGTCAGTGGCTGAAGGATAAGTAAGTGGGAGAAATGAGACTTACCTGCTTCAATGGGTGCTATATCTTCCATTTTGTAAACCATTGGCTTGTCGTCAACAAGAGGCATGACCTGCCACACTGTAAGTTGAAAATCTTTGAACAGAAGCTGGCTGACTTACTGTCAATATTTTATCAATATTGACTTGAGGGGTTTAAATCTGTTGTATGAGCAATACAGAACAGTTTTTCAAAAGCAGCAAGGGCAATGTATATGTGACTTTGGATGGATGTAGGTGTGTTGATGTGAGGGGAAGGAGGAGGCAGGGCATTGAGGGGTGATGACCCAAGAGCACTCAGGGGAACCTTTGGCTCTGCTGTCAGGCCAGATGCATCTGCCTGAATGCTGTCACATGACTGGTCTCTTTCACCTCGCCACACACAAGGCCATCAATTATAATACCAACACACTGTTTCATATCCACTCACACTCCTTCCTCTTCTACAACCACCATCTACTCTACCCACACTGCCCACTCTGTTGACAATACCACAGCATGTCCAAAGAAAAGAAAGCTGACTGCTATACCCCTTAAGCGCCTGCTAACGTCGATGTGGATGGATGCCCTCAAGGTTGCCTTGCTCCGCCAGAGTTCTCATGGCAGCATTGGCTTCAGCCAACATATGAGCAACCTCCTTCAGCAGCCAAGATCAAAGCCCAGATGATCCCTGAAGAGGATGAGCGTGTTACTGGCTGGATCCACACCAGAATGAAGCTGCTCTTCCCTGACTGTGTGCCCTTGAAGGAGAATGACAACAATAACGATGATGGTGATGATGATGAGGCAGACAATGGCAAGCAGGGGAAGTGTGGTGGGGAAGGTGGGAAAGAGGCGGAAGAGGGCAGAGCTGAGCCAAGCTCATCTGCTGGAACTGGAACTATGCATGGCAGTAGAACATGGCACTGGACGACAAGAGCTCAACACAAGAAGAGAGCCAGGGAGGAGAAGAAAGAGAGGAGGAAATTGGAGGAGCCTGGATCAGGTGCATGAAGATCCACCAGAGTCCAACACTCGCATGCACATGATGATGAACATACACCTGACGATGGTCCCAACCCTGGTCCGAGCTCTTCAACAGCCAGAGATATCAGCAATGACACAATGCAGACACATGCCCAGTCAAATAACATGCTCACCCTTTCCACACCCCTCATGAATGCTATGAGCATCAATGAAGGGAATGTGACACCTGCTGCCTTGAACACAATGTCAATCTCAGATACGCCCATGCACCTTACACTGGCAAGGGGCATGAAAATGGCAGGTGATGCCAGCCCACCCCCAACTACTACCAACACCTCGCCAACTGTGATTGCCTCTCCGGTGATGACCACAAGTGCTGTTCCTGCAGGGGCCGTGGAAATTACATTGCCCAGCATCATGCCTCTCCCTCCTGCTAGTCCTAACCCTCATATTGATGATGGAACTGTACGCCCGCCCCACCCATTCGATGTACCAATAATGCAGCTATGTGCATGCATTCAAAACCTGTTCATGTATGCATCGGCAACCCCTGGGCAACCTTGGACGTATGTGCCAAGACCTTATGCAGAGGATGAGGAGATCAAGTATGAGCAGCTAGTGATGGTGAATGGTGAGAGAGAGGTGAGCACAGCTGTGCTGCTGAGGCTTGTAGGTTTCTAATGGCAGAGCTTAGTGGGTCGATCATATCTGTCAGCTGGTCACTGCCAAATGGGACAATCATGAGAGGGAAGGGCTCATGTCACTGGACTGCCCGGTTGACCTGGCTGCCCTACCGGAAGAAGCTCAAATGTGGGAAGCAACTTGCATCAAGATTATTCTGAAGTATAGATGACAGTCATGGATGATGAATCAATGGCTGCACTGGGAGGTTTGGGGGATAGAGGGCATTGCGGTGCAAGCAGCATGGAGGATCTGATTGAGGAATATGTGCTGGGATGGCAAAGACTTTGTGACTTTCCTGTGGCAACCAAATACGGGCTTGGAGCACAAGCCTGACTATCAATGCTTGCGACATGAGTTGAGAGGGGGGAACAACACCATGAATATGCAAGCTATTGGTATCTTTCTGAGGAAGTGGTGGAATCACCTCTTCCTCACTGTTAGTAAGTGACTTATCCACTAATTTGCTGTTGATGGAGCTGATACTGTTCTAGTATCTATAGCCTTTGCAGTTGCCATTTCCCTGCTCCAGGGGCAGATCAAAAAGCTCAAAGGGGGGTCCAAGTAATAGTGCTAAGTACCATAGTTCATGTAGTAATTTGCTCAAATATTCCATGGGCAGATGTGACCAGAAAAAATAACTTGCACTATGACCACTGGCGCAATTGTTCATGTTATACTAATAAAGCTATTACAGCTCAACTTGGACATCTTAGGCCCACCCATATCACTACTATTGAATCTAAAGCCCACCTCAAAACTACTAATGCATCTCATATAACTTGGGTGAACTGGGTAAAAACCCACCTTGCTGATCAATGCTGGATGAACATTACCTTCAGGTGTAGTCAATATAGGTGGCCAACATGGAAGCAGGGCTGCTCCCATTCACATGGAACCAATACAAATGGGCCACACAGAATCAGAGTTGACCTTGCCCTTGTGAAACCCACAAGGACAGCAATGCATGGTGTATGCTTCCCAATGAGGCATCAGGAGTAAGTCTGCTGGAGGGGGAGAAGAATGACAATATCTGGAGTAGTTCACAAAAAATGTTCTGAGAAAGTTGAGATGTCAAATGAGGGTTTGAGTGCTGCCAGACTGAAGGACGTGTGCAAAACAGAGCATGACATTATCACTTCACTCCAAATGGACAGGATGGATGCTCCAGCATACATAAGAGACACTGCTGGTTCCAACACAGACATTCACAAGCCTTCAGTGCACAACACTGGCAACGACTCTCCCCCATGACCTTCTCACCCACATTTGACTTGAATGGGGGATCACAGCTCCTCATAGGCTATGACAGCAGGTCTGGCTACAGTCGGAAAGCCACTCAAATCTTGGAGTAAGAAGCTCCTTTGTCTCAGTGTACTCTACACTTCCCTATGAGGCATCAGGAGTAGGTCCACTGGAGGGGAGAAGAATGACAATATTTTGTGTAGTTCGCAAAAAAAAGTTCCAAGAAAGTTGAGATGTTGAATGAGTGTTTGAGTGCTGGCTTGACTTTGAACAGAGGATCACTAGCTCCTCCTCATAGGTGACAATGGCAGATCTGGCTACAGTTGGAAAGCTGCTTGCCATTCACATCTTGGTGTAAGAAGCTTCTTCATCTGGGAATAATGTGCGAAGGGCCCAAATGATAATTTGAGGAATGAGGTAGGGGTGGTGTGTGTGTGAAGGAAGAGGCTGGAAGAAGGTAGCAGCACATGATTCAAAGATGCAAAGAAAGAGGCAGGCAAAGAAGGTGGATAAATGATTACCAGATTTCCTTGACAGCAAGGTGAGGCTGAAGTAAAAGGGGTTTGCAGGATTGTCTTCCTAAGGTATCTGTTTGAGCTCCGTTTGAGGTGACACAAGAAAAGTGATACAGGGACAATTTACCTCCGCAATTTCCAAAAAGAGAATTCTCCCCCATGCCCAGTGTGTGGTGTTCTAGCAGGTTCGGGTTGTTAAGGGCAGGGGTTAGGGTTAGTGGTAGGGTGATAATAATATGATATCATTTAACTAAGACACTTATTTACTTAATGCCGTGGGCAAAGCCCATAGCATTCTTTCCATATTTGGTAAACGTAGGGTCTTTTGCCTCCGATCGGCGTCATCATACTTACTGCTTTTCTTGTCTACACTCGTTCGAGGTGTCGTTTGAAGGCCAGGTTCAAAATTCGAATGTGCAGCACACCAGTCTGGATTCGCTTGAGCGTGCTCTAAGTCACGGTCACATGGGGAGCAACCGGTATCTTCTTTCCTAGTACTCTTTGGGCGGCCCGTCTTCTCTCTAATATGCGTAAGTTCTAGTGGTCGAAGAAGCGCATTTATTTGCTAAGTTATCAGAAGTCGGCCGTGGCCCGCGGAAGCAGTCTAAGGCAGACAACGCTCGCGGAAAAGCGGACACGCCTTCAGATCCGGCCAGCATATAAATTTTGATGTGATCAAAAGGGGCACACGTCGCGCTTGCCCACGCCCGTCATGTCGGCGTCGTCCCGTCACTCTCGTACCGATATCCCCTTCGCTCTCTTCTCCGTCGGTGGTTAGGATCGATTCGGACGATGAAACGGATGCGGAAAGCGTGATGGTTAGAGGACCTGGAACTTTCAACATGCATGCCGTAGGAACAAGCGCGCTCGATGTTTACGCGCCGCTGCCGCCTGTCATTCCAGCGGATAATCTTGCCGAAAGAAGGATACCCGCCAGCAACCGTGGCCGCGGTGGCGGTCGTGGCCGCGGTGTGAAGTCTGCGCCAGCATCCCGCAGTAAGCCGCCGCCTGTGTGGAAACCAGGATGCGCAAGATGCAACGAGTCCAAATCGAAAAAAAGAATATGCCGTGCATGGCCCGAGGAAGGGTGTGTTCTATGTCGCAAGGCCAAAACAGCCTGCAATCTCTTAGGTAGGACGGTCTCATGTGTCGACTGTCACGAGAGCTAACGCCCAGGTTTCCTCAGAAACGAACTCTAGGCGCGACCCGCCAGAGGGTCCAGAAGAAAACCCATCATTATCCACCCGAGCTGGCAAACAACCCGTTCCTCAGAACGACGACAGTTTTGACTCTCCGTTCACGAACAACGTCGAGCGCGCCGACCCTCAACCTAGCATCCTCCCGCCTGTTGGACAAACACAACCTCAGCCGAGCAGAGCAAATGAACGCCGACCGGGCCGAAAGTTCATTACTCGTCCGATGTCCAAGTCTGCTTCTCCCGCGCCATCTCTCGTTCGGCCAGCTCCGTTCCCAATGAGTCTGTCCGTTAACGTCCCAGACAACCTGCAGCCTCGTCCTCGACCCCGCCCTCTGTTCGCGAGTTCGGCTGTGCCGTCAGTGCCTATGGCGGAGCCCACCAAAACGGACCTTGGTCGCAAACGCGCTGCCTCGCCTGATCGGGAGATTGAAGTACCTCCGAAGCGTATCCGCATGCCTACTATCGCAGAGGAAGCCCGTCGGGCAGCACCTTCCAGACTGGGCCAGCCTCCCGCATCGTCTCACACTCAGCAGGAAGCTCCATCTGTCTCCTCAAGTCAACAGCCGTCTCAGCC
The DNA here is from genome assembly GCF_000292625.1 of Dacryopinax primogenitus. NCBI lineage: Eukaryota > Fungi > Basidiomycota > Dacrymycetes > Dacrymycetales > Dacrymycetaceae > Dacryopinax > Dacryopinax primogenitus. The sequence goes on along the minus strand of NW_024467206.1, from coordinate 996,498 downwards.
CCCGCTCTCGGTCAAGCAGGAAGAGGGCGACATCAAGATCCTGGATGTAGATGGCACCGAGCTCGTGGCCCAGGTCGACCCGCACAGTCAGGTTACGATACAGAAGATCGCCCATCTCAAAATCCGACTGATGGAAATCCTGGGTATGCCGTCATACGATAAGATCTTCAGCACATTGAATGCATTCGAGCGCGATATCATGAATCCGCAAACGCAGGCTTAGTCGGTGTTTTCGACATTCATACCATCTAGTCATAATGTACGCCGTCTCTCGCGGCGGTATTAGCTTCACATTTTCCGATTCTGTCATCACACACGTTTCGAATGGTTGATAGCAATCTGCTCCGCGCACCCCCTGGGCAACGGCATGCGGACACTGTGATCTCCTGAAAGGAGGCTGTAAGAAGTCGGCAGCAAGTGATCCCCTAGCTAGAGCTCGTGAGAGTAGGGTTCTTCTATGTGGCAAGGGAAATGAATGAAGTCAATCTCCGTGAAAAAGGCATGCGAGGTAACCAGAGATAGAGCACCACACTCTAACCCGTGGAGTGTGCAATCGACTTGGGATCAAAACGCTGACAGTAGAAATGGTATGGTAACTCCATGGAAACTTGCTAGTTTCCTCATTTGTATTGAGATTCCGTGTCATCGAAATCGTTCTGGCAACATAAGAGCTCAGCACGGCCCCTTTCCTAGTTCAAAGACGCCATGGCGGAAAGAGGCGGGCAAGTAAGGCAGATAAATGATTACCAGATTTCCTTAACGGCGGAAGTAAAAGGCGAATTTCCCCCTCCCCAATCGTGGGACAACTACGTTAACCAAGGATATCGCAATATATTACACAAGGGACAAAAGTTAGCAATTTCTGTGTTCCTCCATATATCGGCAGATGTCACAGGATGTAAATGCTTTGTTCGTCGATGGTTGTCACAAAGAAAAGTAAAAGTATAACAATGAAAGACAACACGTGTCTGTAGGGGACGTGTCGAAAGCCTCCGCAGACGGAGCCTCCGATGGACACGCGCTTCGAGCACTCCTCGAACCTTCTATTTTACATGCAGCGAGGGGACTGCCAGATCCGCATACACCTTTGCATCCTCTTTACCTCAACGTAGACTCACTTACTCGCCACGATGGCCGACGTCGAGCCTATCCAGGAGCATGAGGACATGGTACACGCTGTAGAGGAAGAAGCACAAGTCCATCAGCACGAGGAGCATGATCCCACTACGGAGAATGGGAACGGCGTTGCAATCAACGATCATGCCGCTGATGGGGAGATCCATGAAGAGGATGGTCATGCAGGCCTCGATGCACCGAAGGAAGCCAAGGCGGATGCGAAGAAGCCTACAATCAAGGCAGCAGCTGGTGAGAAACCTGGGACTCATCCGGTGAAGAAGGTGCGTTTCTCTTGCAATCGTACAGCTCCAGCGATAACCCCATCCTAGGTCCTCAGCTCTGGGACTTTCGGTTCGGGTGCAATTAAGCCAACCCCTGCACACCGGACTAGTGTATCGGGTACGACGGCATCGACAGCATCGACAGCACCAAAGCGTTTGTCAACTGCTGCTGCACCTGCTGCGGCGACAGCAAAGACTGCAGCACCAAAATCTGCGACAACGCCAACGAGCGCAACGTCTGCTACTGGTCATGCACGACGCCCATCAGCAGCACCAGCAGCACCGCCACCCGCAGGCGCAGCTAAACCTCGTTCTTCCGTTCTGTCTTCGTCAACATCTTCTGTTCTTGGGAAACATACTGCGCCGTCTAGCAAGCCTACATCGACTGCTGCCGCGGCTGCGAAACCCGCGCCCAAGACGTCCTTGTCTAGCACCACGACAACGCGCAAGGCTCCGTCACCCACTCCGAGCGCGACCTCTGCTATCTCTCGTCCTCGGGCCGCAGTTAGTATCGAAGCAAAGAAGCCGACGACGACTACGCGGTCTAGCTTGACACCGTCTACTGCGCGCACTACAGCGGCTCGGCCAAGTACTATCCATGCCACAGCCCCATCCAAGGAGCTGGAGGAGAAGGTACTGACTGAACCCTGTATCCTTCCTGCGCATACACTGACCGTCGCTTAGTTCCAGCATTCCCTTGCTGATCTTGCAAGCAAACAGGAGCAGATCACCGCCTTGGAAGCACAACTGGCTGAAGTAAAGGCAGAGCTGGAGACCCTGAAGGCGAGCAGTGACAAGAGCGAAGACATCGAGCAGTTGAAAACCGAGGCACGTCCACAGTTCGGCGAGACCTTGACCTTGACCTTGACGTTTACCGTGCATATAGCTCGAAGCTGCTCATGCCGAGTCCTCCTCCACAAAGGAGCAATTAGCTGATCTTCAGGCCGACCTTGAGGCCGCCCATGAGCAGCACGCCTCAGAGAAGGAGTCCGCCACTGCTTCTGCGCAGGAAGAGTGCGCCAAGCTCCAAGACGAACTTGCCAAGGTTCAGGAAGAGCTCTCTACCATCCAGGTCGAGTCAAATCAGCATGCGGAGCTTTCTGCAACTCATGCATCCGCTCTTGCCGAGGTAAAGGCCGCGCTTGACGCTATCGCCAAGGAGCGCGAAGGCATCCAGAAAGCGAGCGAGGAGGCTGCAGCAGTCGCTCTCACGGAGCATGCGGAGCTGTTGAAGCTTCAAGATACTCTGGCGACGGTCCAGGCAGAGGAGACACGCCTGGCTCAGGAGCGTGCTGCCGCTCTGGCCGAGTCTGTCTCACGGGTGACCGCTGCCGAAGAAGCCCGTGCTGCTCTCGAGAAGCAACTGGAAGAATCCATCCAGAAGCTGACCGAGACTCAAGTCGAGCTCCTGGAAGCGCGGGAGACTGCCGAGGTCGAAGCAGACAAACGCGCCGCCGAGTTGGTAGAAGCCCGAGAGGCACACAAGAAGGAGGTGGAGGCGCTGAGCGCTGAGCTAAAGTTGGCGAGAGCGGAGGCGGAGAGGGTGGGTGACGACGTTGATTAACTGTTGTTGATTGTTATTGACGCACTTTCTTGCTTCTGTATATTCTCTTCGACGACTTTCCGATTCTCCATCCCCATCTGCCCCCGATTCGTTATGCTCATTCGACTATATCGATACCGATAATACCGCTTATTCCCTTTGCTTACTTGAATGGATATTTTCGATACTACACCGCAACCAGAACATGACGGAGAATGAGACAAAGTTCCAGACGCTGATGGACGAGCATTCCGCTGCTCTCCGATCTGCCCAGGATCTGGCATCGGGGAAGCTCAAGGAGGCAGAAGACGCCTTGGCCGCGCTCAAGCTATCCTCTTCGACAGAAATCGAGGCCAAGATGGCAGAGGCAGCTGAGCAGCTGAACAAGGCGCGTATCGAGCATGAACGGTCTGTCACCAACCTGAAGGACGAAGCGGCGCTGGCGAAGGAGACGGCACTTGCGGAGCTGAAGAAGCTCCAGGAGGAGAAGGACGCCGAAGCGCTGACGAAACAGGAGGATCTGCAGGCGCGCATTGATCAGGCTGAGAAGGACAGGGAGAACTTGAGGGTGCAGCATGATGAGACTCTGCAGACCGAGCGCGAGGCCGCGGTAAAGCGGCTTGCCGGGGTGGAGGAGACGTTGGCAGGGGTGAGGAAGCAGCTTGAGGTGGGTTATCTTCCGCGCTGTTGACCCATCTCATGAACTACGCAGGATGAGGAGAAGCGGTATGCGGGCATGCTGGATGAAGTCAAGCTTGAGCATGCTGCGTCTCTACAAAAGGTGTTTGAGGAAGCGAAGGTCCGCTTTAAACACGTATGCATTCATTCCTACTAACTCTCTATCACAGAGCGCAGCGGACGCAGCTCACGGGCAAGACCTGAGCGCCATCCGCGCTCAGCAAGCAGCGACGATCGACCAGGTGAAACAACAGTTCGGACTGCAGGTCGAGGAGCTCAAGTCGTCCATGTCCGAAGCGCACCAAGCGGAGCTCTCGACTCTCACCAAGGACCTGTCCGCTCTCAAGCTGGAACTCGAAGCCGCGCGGGGTGATCTGGGTAAGACGAAGTCTTCCCGGGACGCGCTGGCTGGGGAACACGAGGCGCTCAAGGCCCGGCTGGGGGAGGTACAGGCAGAGCTAGAAGCAGCAGAAGCCGGCAAAGTGCCCGACGTGCGCGGGGAGCTGCAGGCCGCGCAGCGGGAACTCGGATCTGTCAAGGACGACCTTCAGGCTGCGCAGGACGCGCTCAAGCAGTCTAACGAGATGTTCATCGTGCAGATAGAGGAGCTCAACAGGCAGCATGATTCCCTCTTGCGGGAGGGGGCGGCCGCCAGGGGGGAGGAGAGCGCGAAGCTCAAAGCGGAGTGGGAGAGGGAGAAGAGTGCGTTACAGGAGCAGCTGGAGAGGTTGAAGCAGGAAGTGGAAGATGAGCGCGAAGCAAAGGAACGCGCGCTCGCTACTAGCGCTGCAGCAGTATCGACGCCTCCAATGTCCCCTCGCCGAAAACAGGAGAGCCAAACGCAAGCGACCGTCGACCACAGGAAAGACCTAGCAGAGCTGCACAGCGCGCACCAGCAAAAGCTTCTCGAGCTGGAACAGGCGTACGAGAAGGAGAAATCACTCGCGTTGGAGGAAAACGAGAGCTTGAGAAGGGAGAGAGATGATGCGCTTGCTGAGGCTGGGAGGGCGAAGATGGAAATTGGGTTTGTGGAGAGTGAGAGGGATGATGCGCTGGATGAACTTGGGCGGTGAGGCACTTTTGGCTGTTGTCACTATGTATTACTAATCTGCTGGGGTGTAGGTTGAAAGAGGAGGTTGAGGCCCTGCGTGCTCCTTGAACCGAATTCCGAAGTGCGAAACCTTTGTCAACTGTTCTTGTCTCCCCCACTGCCTTCTCTTGCTTTCGCTGCGTATGCGTCGGATATCCGCACTTTAAGATACACGATCGCCCCTTTTACTTGCTTGTTCTTATGCCCAATACCTTCAAAAGGGATCTAAGATAATGCACATTTGTTGTGTGATTATTCCTGTTACGTAACTCTTCCCTGGATGACTGAAATGTCACTGACACTCATTCGGTGAAGTATCACCGAACTTTTTATCTTTCATTCCGCATTCTAAGTGTCAATGAAAGGGAATGTGCTGCAAGGAGGGAGATGGAAATGTGAGAACGGGTTATTCACCCGGGAAGTATCCCCGCTACAATGTATGCAAATTACACAGTATTACACAGAATATCCTCGCTCATGCATTCGCCGCAGTTTATAGCCAATGGGTATCCTTATACAATTTCAGTCAGGTTGCCCCACCACCCTTCTAGTCCTCGTCGACGTCGTTCAACCGACACACCCAACTAACGCAGAGCGATGAAAGTCCTTATAATAGGTGCAGGGATCGCAGGGCCTATCCTCGCACTTCTCCTCAAAGCTAAAGGATTCACTCCGGTGATATACGAAGCAGAGGCCTCCCTTTCCCTGGGAGGAGCTTCTGTCCAGCTTTCTCCTGTCTCGTACGTCCCCCTTTCCACGCTTGCGAATATGGCCAAATCAATAAATGCATGGGCAGGTTCAAAGTGCTCAACGGCCTCCAGCTCGCCCACCGCGCACTGGCTGTGGCGCAACAGATAGACACCCTCCAATTCCAGAGTCAGGTGCTTCAGCGCACCCTCTTCACCTCCTCCGTCCCCTCAGAAATCCGGGCCGAAACCGGCTGGCCCATGGCACACATCAAGCGCTCTGTGTACGTCCAGCTGCTGCTCGAGGCAGCGGGGGAACGCAGGGTGCCGGTGCTGTTTGGGAAGCGGGTGGTGAGGGTGGAGCAGGGTGAGCAAAGGGTTTGGGTCGGGTTTGAGGATGGGACGTGTGCGGAAGGGGAGCTGCTCGTGGGGTGTGATGGACAGGATAGTATGGTTAGGAGACTCGTGTTTGGCCAGTCGGAAAAGGAGTATCAGGGGATAATCGTTGTGCGTCCCCCATCCCCCTCCCCCCCATCTCCCCTAACCCAACACGTCGGCAGATCGGCGGCATCGCTCCCTGTCCCCCTCCTCCTCCTCCTCCAGCAACCCCAGCCCCCGCAACCGTTTTCCAAATCTACGGCGACGGGGCACACTTCCTCTCCGCCCCCCTCTCCCCCATCGAACAAAGCTTCCAATGCGCTCTCCCCGAACCCCGTCCTTCATCCGACGCGTGGCGTGCTATCAACCTCCATTCCACAGCCGGGCGCGCTTTGCTCGCTTCCCTCCCCCAAGCGCGCTGGCCTGGGCAGCCAGCGAGGGTCCTGGCAGGGGCGACGAGTGCTTATAGGCACGCGGTGCTGCTGGATCAGGCGCTAGAAGGTTGGGATAAGGACAGGGTGGTCCTTTGTGGGGATGCGGCTTGCCCGGGGACACCACATTTGGGGCAAGGGGCGAATAGGGCTGCGGAGGACGCTTGGTGGCTTGTGCGTTTGTTGTGTGAGCAGCTGCCCCGCTCGCCTTCGCCTTCCTCTTCCCCTCCCTGTTCCTCCCAACCCTCCTCACCCTCCCCTGCCCCTCTCCCCCCGGGCGCACTCACCCTCCCACACCTCCACCACGCCCTCTCAGCCTACACCTCCCTCCGTCTCCCCCCCTCCCAAGCCTCAGCCCTCACCTCCCTCGCCGAAGGCCGCGCCCGGGTCTTGAGAGGCAGAGACAGGTGTAAGCAGAGGGACGAGTTGCTCTTATTGATGGCAGCGGTGTCGTTCCACTTTTTCCGAGGTTTGCCCGTGTGAAAAATCAATTTCACGCACATTGCCTCTGCATTGACACAGCCGCACATCTCCCCAAAAATAGGGGGGGCCTGGTTATGTAACAACACCTAAACCAAAAACCCCTAACCTGACCTTAACCCCAAAATGATATAACCCTACATGAAATAAAACCTTAGATAGTAAAATTAATAGCAATGGGAGCAGTATTAGTAAGATTTATTATTAATTGTGATGCTGTTATTACTTTTATGAGAAGGATTAATAATACTAATATTGCTACAAGACTGGAGTAGTGTTGAGTTTCTTGGAAGTTTAGCCAGTTTTGTTCCGATATCTGATGCTATTACTATGAGATAAGAGTCTGCAGGCTCCCAGGCCCTATATGACCCATAGGCAGAATCTCATCCTAACCACACAGCTGACCACATATTATCTCATTGGCTATGTCTAGTCCAAGAGACATGCTTATGTGTCATGTCTTGCTAGCACAAATCTGCTTAAAAATGATATATGTGCTGCTCAGTTAACATGAATAAGTGGTTGACTTTTTGGGCATGGGCAAATCTGTCCATGATATTTATGATCTGGCATAACTGTGTTTGGCAGCACTGTTATGGCAACAGGATAAAGTCCCTAGCCCCAAAGGGGCAGAGACCCTTGTACATAGTATCTCTGGGAAAGGGTGTTACAAAGTGGTCCCTAGAATATCATGCCCTGTATCGTATCGTATCGTATTGCACGTATCTTGCGGGGACGTAGCCCGGCAGTCGAAAGCAGGTTCCATCCTCCTCCCCTCTTGGCTGTCGACTCAAGCAACATTGCCGTGGGGTTTGTACTTTATCAAATAGATGAACAAGGACGCCGCGCCGCCCGCCGAGGTTCGCCTCCATCACTTGGAATGAACGTGAATCGCAATATTCGCAAGCTAAGCTCGAACGTTACGGGGTAGTCCGTGTGTTAAAAGCCCCGCCCCCCTCCCCCCCCCCCCAAAGTTCAAGTCACCTCTCACAGTCATACATCCCCCACCCCACCCCCCTCATCCCCCTCAGGACCTCGCGCGATCTCCTCTCCCAACTCCTGGCCTCTTTCTTATTAACTTGCATTGTGTATCAGATAGAAATGTCAGGAAACATGTGCCACATTTACACATCCCAATCATTGAACAGCGGAGCAAGCAGCATGTAGCCAATAAGCCAAAGATGTGTCATGCTCATAAAAGGCTCTTTCAGTCGCTCAAACACCTACATCTACAACAGTGAGCCTGATGGGTATATATCCAACGCGCTCGCCACCTCCCTTTCAAATGTGCGGACTTAACCACAGAAAACCATTGCCGCAGACCGGGAATATCCTTGAAGGGTGAATGTAGGGATGCAGGGCCCGGGGCCTAAGAGCAAGACCAGCGCTAAGCCCATCATCGCCCTTTGTTCTTTGTTTGGTTCAGAATCTCCTGGAAGACGCAGGAAGACCATGGAAACAGTACCGTGACTACAATACGGGATCAGACGCGCGGCGCGTGTTGGTGTTCAGTTCAACTCAACCCTATTCAGCTGCAGGTCCCTCCGCCTAGTTTTGCCACTTGGTTGGACTTGGACTTGTGAGCACGGTTCTGTGCTGCGACGACGGCGACTGTCTTTCTTCTTCTTCCTCTTCTTCTTCTTCCTAACGGCCGCGGGATGGCCAGCTGCTGAAGTATAAGAGTGAACTCTCGTACACTTGGAGAGCTCCAACTGGGGCGAAACCTGCTCTTGCTCTGCTCGCGCTTGACTACTCGACTACTTGACCCCTCACTTTTCTTGTTTGGCTATGACTTCCGACTCAGATGAAGATATGCATGAGCTGGTAATGATCGACCCCCGCGCTCCTATGCTCTCCATGCCCGAGGTAGAGATCGACATCTCCTCCCGAGTTGCCGACCTCCAGTTTCCACAGAGGAGGAAAGGTCCTCCCTGGCGTATCGCACTCGAGAACTTGATCCTCTTCCGTGGTAAAACGACTGTGGGGCTGGACGACATGCCCGATCCCGGGTACATGCGTACTCCGGACGAGGAGCAGCAGCCAGAAAAGGGAAGGATCGAGTTTAAGGCTACGGCGTTCTTTACCCGTCGGCAATGGGCGTATTTTGACCATCTGGCAAATCGGGATAATAGGGGCCGCAAGTGCCCCCGACAGAAACATGCTGCTGGGTCGATGAAGATCCGCGGAGTGCTCAGATCGGCTTTCTTCCTCTGTACGAACGCTCTCCTTCCCGTGCGTGACGTCGCTGACCGGAACCCCTCACTCTACGTAGCTCCCCCGTCGCCCGATGGACTGACAATAGAGAGCAACCAATACTGGCGCTACTTCGTGCACAGCATGGCGCCTGACACGCTCCACCGGAGCAGGCAGACACTCGAGCGATTCCGGATCCTGGATTTTATGAACCGGTGCAGGAATCGGGATGTGGACGAGCGCCATCCGTGTATGTCCGCGAAGGATAAGATCAAGGTTCGCCCGAAGCAGAGATCTGTTGGGTGGCTCGTCAAGCAGGTTCGTCTTCTTCTATTCATTTATTACCACCGGGAAGCTGACAGGCTATGTGCATATGTAGCTCCACAAGCCGATTAGAGTAGATCACCTAGACGTCCCCTTGAGCAAAGAGAACATCGATGAGCAACTCCATACCCACGCAGAGTGGATCGCCCGGTACCTCAGGCCCATGCGGGCCAACATCTTCAACCAGTTCTTCAATATCCCTATCCGGCAATGGGAAGAGCTGGGGGAGTATGCGGTCGATTCACTGACTGTGCGTCATTTGCTGAGCTGAGGGTTTGGAATGCTGACTCGGAGCAGAGCGCGACGTATGCCATGAGCGATACGTCGGAAGAGGAGGAATATGAGGCGAAGTATACCCCTGGATCTCGGAAACGGCGGCGTGTGGTTTCGGACGACAGTGACGAGGACACCGACGACGAAGACGACTACAGGCCTCGCATGCGCTCATCCTCCATGCCGCGTAAACGGTTTCGTCTTGAGCCTGATTCTGAGCAGTCTGACGGGTCTGAGGACGAAGGGTTAGGTGTCGCCGTCCGCAACCCTACTCGCGCGAGAGGAGATACCTCCCATGTGAGGAGGCCTTGGGTACAGGACAATGTCAAAGTCGTCATCCCTCTCCGTGCACGACCGACGATCAATACCCGCCCTCCATCCGAGTCCCCTCGCAAGAAGGGAAAGGACATCGTCGAAGTGGTCATCGATGTTCCCAAAAGATCGGTTACTAACCAGGGGACAAGCGTTACGCCCAGGTATAAGAGTCACCCCAAGCACACAGTGGAGGTCGTCATCCCCATGCGTCAGCCGAAGTTCTGCAACGCGCCCGTTCCAACACCTGAAAGGAGAAGCGGGAGTCACGACCCCGGTGATGAGGATGACGATATTGTCGAGATCTCCCGGATGAGTTTGGGGAAGCGTTTTTAGAAATCGATGATGTGTTCCAGGAGGAGAAAGAAAAGGAAGAGAAGCCGGATATCTACATCTGGGATGTGATCTCTGGCAACTCTCGTCTCGAAAGCGCCGTTCCAAAGGTCAGGAGAGCACTTCATTGCAAAGAACTCAACTGATCGTGCCCACAGGACTTCCTTATCCCCCCGAATTGTCCCAAGACCACCGCTGGAGCTGTCCAAAGTGGACTTGTCAGTTCCAAGTGAACCTCGACGACCTCACCGAAGAAGCGCTCGAGCATGTCACTGCAGCCGACTTCCTCAAACTGAGGAAAGGCTACAAAGGCCCAGCACCTGACCGGGCACGTATTGTGCGACGTATTGTGGATAAACACTATCTGAAACAAGTGCCCGGTTTGGCACGGCTTCTTCCGGAAGAGGTTTAGTGTCTGGCTTGTCTAATCTGACTTTCAAACCCGCAAGGACTCTGTTGCATGTTGTGTTTTTAGATTATTTTCATCGTACTTGTTGTCATCAGGTAACCAGTCCGCCATTGTTGGATTGAACAGTTTACGCGCCATGTTATTTTCGTTTTTGCGCTCATGCGTTCTGGTGGTGGAGGAACAGGCATCTCAGTTCCCATACGGTGCAATGTTTTTGGGGAATTGTTCTGCGTGAAGGCAATTCATTTCCATACCCGCAAGGAAGCACCATGTCAGTGTAGAGGAATGCTCGTTTGACCTGTGTACTCTACACCTCCCTATGAGAGTCCGCTGGAGGGGGAGGCAAAGGGGGACGGATCTAGTAGTTTGAGTAGTTCGCGAGTGAAGCGTCGATAGTCGTCGAAATCTGATTCGAGACTGTCGACATATCGAATGGGTGTTCGAGTGCCCTCCTAAGTTCGAACGAGGGATCACCAGCTCATAGGCTGCAAAGGGGAGATATTGGGATGCCCCATTTCTGTGTCTCATCTACCAGTAGCTTGGTGTATGTTGATCTCTCGGTTGCGCACATCATCGGCCAACCCAAGACTTGAGTCGGAAATCTTCCCAGGTGCAGTATCACTCTCGAAAGAGTACCTTGCCGCTGACTTCGGAGCAGTACCTCATCTTCCTGTGGGGCTTTCCGAGGGTTATGGCTTTATCGTGCAGTCCCAAAATTCAAACTACTTTCATTCTGGGGAGTGTCGTGAGCGATTGCTTTGGCTTCAGATGAATTGCTCACGTTTGTGGCGTCACGATTCCTCCCGATGATGGCTCATATTGACGCTCGAAAATGACTGGTTCGTGCCCAATATGCTTCAGAAGCATTCCGAGTACAGGACTCTTAGGAAGAGGAGGAGCAACACACTCTGGCATTTACATCTGTGCTGCACATTCGAATTTCGAGTTCGGATTTGACATTCGAACGACGCCGGAACAGACTATTGGAAGGAAGAGTGGACCCTATACACAGCCTTAGGTAATATAGATTAGGAACAGAGTAGGTTAGTTAGTCCGAAAGTTCAAACCGCTCCGAACGTATATAGGAGGATTTGAGTACTTCAGATAGGGACACTCCTTCAGCTCTCTTTCCATCACTTACATTACACCTAATACTACACCTCTAAACTATGGTCAATCTTTAATTTACCCTCTGATTCTCCCATTCTGATTATCAATTTGAATCCTTGAACTGCAAACAGCAACACTTGTTATTAGCCTTTTGAGTCCTCTTGGCCACTCCTCTTTTTTGGATTCTTGTCAGATTGCTTGCACCTTAGACAGGCATTGGCCATGCTCTTGCTGGGGGTTTAGGAATGCACATCAAACCCTCAAACCAACCTTTGGACTGCTCTCTCCTTTGAGTCTATCTTTGATTCGGCCACTAGTAGACATTGGAACTACTACTAATTAGGCTTGCGCCACTACAGTCAACTCCCCCTCCAGTGGACTTACTCCTGATGCCTCATTGGGAGGCGTAGAGTACACATCATGACTTTGACTAATAATTGGACCCATATCCAGTGCCCCCTATATCTCACTTTCTCTGGTGAACAGACCTTGCAACAAGCTTATACACATCATGGTTCATCCCCTAGACTTCATCTCATTGCATGCTTTGATATCTTCATCACTAGTCACAAGCCTATGGGTGAGCTCCCACTTGTTTTGCTTGAAAATTGCCTCAGCTTTGGGCTGCCAGATGGTGGTATACTTGGTGAATGCCTTCTCAATGCTCTCATTTGTTAGTGGGCCATTAAAAACCAGTGCTCTGACAAGATGATAGATATCTTCCACAGTCTGTATGGATCATTATTTTCTATGAGCACTGTCAGAAAAGCTGACATACCACATTTGCACCTTGACCAAGGAGTGGAGTCATTGGATGTGCAGCATCACCAAGCATGACAGCATGGCCCTTATGCCAGAAGGGCAGGATAGGTTGCAAGTACAGACCAAACTATACAGGGGTCCCATGAGTTCTGCGAGAAATCTTCCAGGATGCCCTTGCATGTCATGCAGATGTCTATATTGCCCTTTATGTCTGGTGTCATCTACCATGCCCTCAGTGAGGGATGTCATCACATGTCAACAGAGGACACGTACACACTTCATCTGCCATGGCCAACACTATCTTCATTGGGCAAGAATTTGCCTTGCTTGATGATGCTCAAAATGCTCTCACAGGCTTTTCCAACAGCCAGGCAGCAACCCACTGCATTAGCAAGAGTGATAAGAGTCAGCTGATTGTGAAGTGCAGGGTGGAGAGCTGTGGATTCTATGCATTGGTTGGGGGCAAAGATGGGGTCTTCCATGTATGCAATCTTGAAGCCAATCATACTTGTCAGACACATGCTATCAAGCCTTGTGCAGCTACAAGTCGAACTCAGTTCCTTGTTGTCAAGTTGAAGAAGATCATGCCTGTTGATGGCCAAGTCAAGATGTCAACTGTGATGGACACCCTTCAATGGCATAACATCAGTGTTAAGCCTCAGCAAGCCTATCGAGCAAAGCAGCAGATTATTGGCAATCACATCAAGAATCAGCTGAAGGAATTCCAAACCCTCCCAGCTTATGCAGTGCATCTTGCAGCTTGCGACCCTGGAGCAATGATCAAGATTTCACTCAACTCAAAGCATTCCTTCACATCCTTGTTCATATGCTTGGCTGCTGCAAAGAGTGCATGGTGTTCTGTCCATCACTTTTTCGCAGTGGATGGTGCATTCACAAAGACATCTTACAAATATGTCCTTCTCATGGCAGTTACACATGATGTGGAAGACAAGCTGCTTGTCCTAGCATGGGCTATTGCACAACAAGAAGATACCCAGACATGGTCCTCATTCCTCCAATCACTCAAGGAATCTCTCAATGGGCTTGATAGCCCAACAACCACAATCATATCTGATCAGCAGAAGGGCTTGCTCAAAGCTATCTCAGATGAACTTCTGCTTGTTGAACAAGCATTCTGCATCAAGCACATCATTACAAATGCAGTCCGACACTTTGGCAAACCAGTTGAAGATCACATCTGGAACCTTGCCAAGTGCCAACTGAGAAGGAATTCAACAAACACTTAGATGCAGTCCACAATGATCAGAATGTCAAACCCAGGGCAGCACCTTATCTTGCAGTCATTGAACAAGCTGCATGGGCAAGCTATGCATTTATCAAGCCATGCTTTGGTTGACTCACATCAAATGCAGCAGAAGTCATGAATAATGTCTTCCATGAAACTCATGAATTACCAGTGCTTAAACTCCTTGACTACATATGGTGTCATCAGATGGCACACCATTACAAGCGCCAGACATATGCTCTCACTCTGCCATCAACCAATTCCAATTACATGGTGAAGCACCTCAAGGTCTTCACTGACAATTGTGTTGCTGCCTGGACTTTTAAAGTGACAGCATCAGTTCATCTACAAGCTCTTGTCAAAGGACCAGGCAGAGACAAGTACAACATGATGTTGGATCCAGAATTGAAGGGGGGAATGTGTTCATGCTGGTTCTTCCAGCAGTACCTTGTACCATGTGCACATGCAATTGCTGCTTGCTATGAATTCAACCAAGCGCCAGGCAAGTACTTTGACAAGTGCTACCTCAACTCAATGCTGCAAGAAACCTACCAAGTTCCATACCTGATGGTCTTGCTATCTGGGCTAGATCTGGACACTGCACTTGATCCACCTCAGTGAAAGATGCACCATGGTCATCCAGCAACTGTGAGGGAAGAGCCAGGAGCAGGTCCCCCTAGACAGACAATGTAATTACATACATTCTGTGTGCAAGGAATGAAGGGCATTGTGGACAATGCCAGATGAAAAGGGCATTAGAGACGTTTTGTGTGACGCGTGAGGGCATTCTGGAAGATTTCTCGAGTTCTGCTGTTCCCACAAAATGACTTTGTTGTCTGTACACAAATAACTTCATCCAGGCCCAAAATGATTTGTCTGGTATCTCCACTCCATGTCATAGCTGGAAGTGATGCCAATGCATCACCAACTTGAACTTTGCCTGCCATTCTCCAATCTTTGAGCATTTCAGCTTCAGCAGGCATGGTTGTGTTAGGGCAACACAGGCTGACTAAGTCTGCTCACCTAAGAGTGCCAAGAGTCTAAGCAGGCAACAAGGAAGTGGAGTAGACCTGATGACTAAGACCTATCTACAGTATAGGTACCTGTGGATGATCCTAAGAGACCAAGTCTGAAGAGACAGTCCCCAGGCAGAGTAGGCCTTATATTTATACCTCTGTGGTGGAACCTGCTAGAACATCTTGCTTACTTAGCCTAGTCAGGTGGTCAGGTCATATGACCAAGGATGAGGTCATATGAGGTCATGCACAGCCATGCACAGCAGGTCACCTGACCATCCAATCCTTCCAGCAGGTTCCAGCACATGCCAAGGTATACCAGCTACTTCCATGTCATAAAGGCTTAGTCATGTCTCTTGACCAAGCAATGAGCTGGTGCCCTGACAGTAGGCTGACAGTTGTGATGAGTATCACAGTGAAGATGGATATAGTGCTGGTGAAAGAGCTCAAGTTGAGTTGGTGAAGCTGAGAGACCAGAGACATCACTAGAAAGACCAGTGGACATACTCTTAAAACTTGCAAGAGCTTCCAAAAGAGCACTCAGATTGTGTTGCTGAGATGCCTAAAACACATGAGTAAATATATTTTTGGGATGTATAAAAGGGCTCACCATATCTAATTTTCCTCTTTATTTTAGAGGAAAACAGTGTTCAAGGCTTTGAAAAGGTGAATTATCTATAATCACAATCACATAATAAGAAAGTGTCATGAGTTATAGAATATTATTCATACCAGCTCAGATGAGTGTTGAGATGAGAGGTAGAAGGACACAAAAAATGCGTGCCAAAGGATTCATAAATTCATCCGGACCCTGAAGATGCAGCTGCATCCAACTGCATCCCAGGGCCTCGGAGTGAGGGCCCTTGGGCAGTGCAGTCAGACGCAGCCGCACTGCAGCAAAATATCCGTACCCGTCTTCCATCAGGGTTGCAAGAATTCTTCTTGCACTTTGCTCTGCCAACCTGAGCTCAACACCCAGCGCCTTCCGATTCAATGCCGTACTGCCTGCACGTTCTTTTACCAAATAACCGGACTAAGCCGGACGTGCGATGCCCCGGTTGGGCGTTTATCTGCTTGACGCAGTTTGACTCGCAGGCTGTCTTTCAACAGATAATGATGATGGTTGGAGGGATACTGCGACGCCGGTCTCCCGGGAGACGGGACTCAAACTTGACATTGACGTTCGACCGCCATCTACTCTCGTGTTATACCCTCTGCGTGGGATATCCTAGGCCAGCCGAATACCGCGCCAGAGCAAGATGAGCGCCTCGGGGGAATACAGCGAGCTGGGCAAACAGTAGGTAGAACAGGCAGAGGAAGAGCAGTACGTCCACCTTGCCTACTTCATCACGTAGATGCATGCTCACCCTCTCTCAGCCCGATCCATATCTCCGTCGCCGGCCCCCTCCTCCCTCTCATCATCCAACAAGGCCCGCACCCCAGCGCCGACCCGGCCGAGATACATTGGCTAGCCAAGTCCCAGCGCGCGCCTGCATACCTGGACTTGCTGTACGATCTTGCGATCGCCGCTGTGCTCAGCGTATTCGGGGACAAGCACCAGATTATGAACGCCAGCAGCGTGTTGGCGTATTTCAGCCATTTTATTATCATCTGTACGTTTGCCTTGCATGTATGCGGGTCTCGAGTGCTGATCTAGAGTATTGGCGTAGGGTGGGTATGGGCTTCCCAATGCCTCTACGACGCGCGATATCAGTCCAACGACTGGTTCCACAGGCTATTCAAGCTGCTCCAACTGGCAGTGTTCACCTACGTTGGCGTCTTCGTACAAGATTTTGACCCGGGATACGTCGTCCGCCCGGAAGACGTGACGGTGCTTAGCGCAGTTGCTGCTGTCGGAGGGAGCAGGAGCTACAGGGGTGTCGCGTTAGCGTACGCGGTTTCGAGGCTGTTGTTGGCGTTTCAGCATGTATATGGTACGTTGACTTGTTCTAGCATATATCGTGCTCTTTCTGACACGGGATGAAGTTCTTTGCGCGACGCAGCCTCGCGCACGACGTAGCCAGCTTCTTTCTTTCCTCATTCCGCTTTGTACCTGCCTCTTCTCAGCCCCATTCTGGCTCATCGCCGGCCTTCTCAAGTCCAACGCCACGGCAAAGCTTGTCCTAGGCTACCTGGGCCTAGGCATCGAGGTCATCATCTCGCTCGGTGTCGGCCATCTGAGGAAAGGGATCGCCCCGGCTTCTGGACTGCTTGCGGAGAGATTCGCAGACTTAACTTTGGTCATCTTAGCTGAGGGCGTGCTGGGTATCGTTAAGACTCTGGCGGATGTCGTTTCCGGATTCGGGCTGACTGCGGGAGGGAGCACGTTGACAGCCTGTGCGTCATCTATCCTTTGAAACTTACCACTACTCACGTTGTCTTCAGACTCTGAATGTCTGTGCTGCCTCGTGATCGTATTCGGTATCTGGCACTTTATCTTCCACGCCTTCAACCCCGAGGACCGATTCAAATCCCGCCGCTTCGCAGGCGCATGGGCGTTTCTCCACCTCCCGTTGCACTTTGTCATCCTCATCGTTCTCTCATCCATGAAGAATGTAGTGGTATACGAGAACGTCGGCGGGGCGATGTACTTCCTCGTGCCGATGTTCAACCAGGCGCTGAACAATACCGGCGAAACGAACAATTATGCGCTGTTTGACGCCTTGCTGCCACCTGAGGATATCCTCCAGTTCAACAAGCTCAGTCTCCAACCCAGCTTTATGCATGAGATCAACCACCTGAATAGCGAGGTGCTGATCTTGAGCGATAGCACTACTGACCTCCCAGAGAATGACCCGTACATCGAGGCGCTTCAGTATGCTGCGCAGATATGCATGGAGGTTGCCAGCGTAAGTAAACTCAATGTCGAGAGTTCCCGTGCTTACTATTGCATTAGAGCTACGACATCCAATTCACCGAACTGACAACTGAGGCTTATGCGAACTTATCTGATGTATCGCGCGCTTGGAATACGAACGAGACGCAGCTGAGCGACCAGGAAAACTACATGGACGAATGGTGGAATTACTTTTTCTACGTATACTTCAACGACCTCATGACACCGTCGTTATACTTCATGCCATGTGCAGTGAGTCCTTGATCATCCCCTCAGAGAGACTGGTGCTGACGTAAATCAGGGCGCACTAGTGATCTTAGCCGAGATCCTGACTGTCTTTCGTACGCAAGGATCGGAAGAGGAGGCTCCAACGCCAGATCAGATCTACGGTTCAGACGACGTGAAGTCCGCCGAAGACTATCCTATGAAGCTCTTCCATTCGGCGAGCTTCGACTCGGCATTCTCAGCTGTGGACCGGGTGAAGAAGTTCTTCGGCATCCCTATATGTCCGTTATCAACCTTGGATGTTGGACTCCTCTCTGATGCTGTAGGTAGACATACTCGAATGGGCACCTTTGGTGCTGCATCTACTTGTGGGCATTGGACTCGTCATCAGCGCTATCCTCGATAGAGCGCCGTCCCCTGATGATCCAAATTTGGCATTCGAAGTACTCGAGGCGGGATGGACGCGTAGGTTCCCTTGCTTTGGATCGTTATCCACGGCTGAATCCTGTCTAGTACCTATTGTTGCCCTCGCGTATGGCAGCTTAATTGTGACGGATATTGTGAGTATTCCCAACCCTTTATCACATTTTGCTGAGCCAGTGTGATAGGGAATCCTAGTCCTTATACGCGTGGCACTGGGTGGAACCGTTCTGCAGTCTCTTGCTGGACATCGCAAGAACATCCTGGACAGTACTGGTGAGTATGACATCAAAGTCAAAAGATTCTGGTCTGATCAGGTCGAAAGTTGTGACAGAGTCTCCAGCGGCGCAGCAAACAGAATTCGCGCCTCCGAAGCGGCGAAGCTTCTTGCCTGCCCTACGTCCAACATCCAAGCTTGATATTCCTCAACTGTCGGCAGAGGGCCCCAAGACGCCCTTACTCAGCCCAAGCGGGCAAGAGTCTCACAAAGAAGATGACGAGGAAAGAGGGCGTCCGGCATCTCCTCGTTCTCTAGCCGAGTCAGCGCATGGCCCCCTCGTACGCAGCGGGGCGGATGAGTTTCGACTGTTGTACGACGGGGTCGTGCCCAGCCCGGATAGATAGAATCGCTTCATCCTGCGGCACGTGGAAGGGTAATCAAACCGGTCGGAGCATGTATTTATTTCGGGCTATCTCATGTGACATGATAATAATATTTTTAATATGTAGACTGCGTGGTGTGAACGTCTGTTTCGTTCTGCATACTTTGTTCTACATCGTCCTTCCCGAACTAGACTTAACGCGAGTCGTCTGGGTCCATGTCTGTGAGCTACAGACGGTTTTCATCCCCTCTAACTTGGGCTAAGCTTGTCGCCTCTGAAAGCTCTCTCAGCAATCACCATCGGCTCTTTTAGCTCGTCCAGCTCACCAAGCCTGCAAGCAGCAGCAATATTCCTGATCTTCCTCACGGCACCCGCGAGCTGTTCGTAAATTGAACATGTGACGGAAAGAGGTGGGAAGAAAGAGGCACACCATGACCTCATTCTCAAGCTCTTTCATGTTGTGCCGCGTCTGAGCGACTTGGGCGAGCCGAAAGGGGTTGTGAGACGAATGGTTGTGCGCCGACCGAGCTGCCCGGTCGCCCAGTCTGCCTCGACACCAGAGAAGTAAGCAAAGTGCGTAAAGAGAGCTAGGGAGGAGACACGCACGCAGCCAGCTCGGCCAACATCCTTCCCACTTCAGCCTTATCTGCTCCATCCTGCATCGCCTGCTGCAACACGCACTTGACTGCGCGCCGCATCTCCCGCTCCGTGCTCTCGACTTGGGCGGAGAGGGAGAGGAGGGCTTTGAACGCCCGCCAGCGGACGGAGAGGGAATGCAGGATCTTGTGCCCGTCGAAGTTTATTACGATGTGTACAGCGGGAAGGAAGGGGAGATGCATCGCTACTAAGGCTCTTGAAGGGGATGACAAAACACAAGTTGACACAAATGTCTGGGTTATATAGCCTGTCGAAACTCAGTATGAAGGAGGTCGGCGTTAGACACTCGTCATCTGACGCTCATCATCATCAGGAGTATTAATCGACAAAAGAAGGACCGATAACATTGATCGGCAGGCATAAATGAAGCAAATCTGCTGCAGTTGGTACCCACGGTCCTCCGTCTACTTCGGTCGAGGTCTAGACCTCCCAGTGCCAATCATGCAGAGAACCAGTTAAGCGGGGGATAACCCTTTTCTTACTTCTGTTGCACAACTCGTTAGTAGCAGCCTTGAACACGTAGCGAATATCAGGAGATTCAATCAGTGGTATGTGGAAGAGAAGAAGACGGTGAGGGATGATCGAGCTGTCGATCATTGTCAGTTCTATTTGCTTCCGCACAACCTGACAATGAAAGTCGCGTGGTTGAAACATTCCTTTTTAGGACTCAATCAATGTTATCATCATCTCCGCCGCCTCCTTTTACCGCTTTTGTCAACTTCCCCTCGAGATTTTTCACATCGCTCATCACCGCCGCTCTTCTCCGCACATACCCATCATTGTCAATTCTCTCTTCTCTTCCCGCTCCGCCGCCTCTCCCACTTCTCCAATGGGCCGACTATGACCTCCTCAACCATGAACTCACTCTTTCTCAAGCGCACTCGGATTTATCCCGAGTCCTATCTTGCAGCTACGTTATCCGAAAATCTCTCATAAGGAAACACTATCTTGCCTCCACCGTTGCGCAGTGGCTTGCAAAACATCCTTCTTCCCTCCTGGGTGCTGCAGTCCCCAAGACATGGGCGGTGGAAGTACGCTTCGCAGACGAGCTGGAGGAGTTATGGGCCGATGAGCTGTGGGATCTTGGTAAATATTTGGATGAACAGGAGGAAGCTGAGGAGGAAGAGGAGAGGAGGTGGTATATCCTCAAGCCGGGGATGGCGGACAAGGGTCAGGGGATACGCATGTTCAGCTCGAAACACGAACTCGAGGAGATCTTTGAAGAGTTTGAGGAAGAGAGCAAGGATGATGACGATGACGACGAAGATGCAACTGCACTTGTCGATGGGGAGAATGGAAAACAAGACGGAGGGAGGAATGGGGAGAGTACGAGAGTTAATGCCCAGCAAATGAGGCATTTCGTTATTCAAGTATGTGTCTAGTTTCTTCTTTTACACTCACCTAACTGTCGACTCACAGGAATATGTTCCCCGTGCACTCTTACTCAACCCTCTCGCTCCGCACACGCACTCTCTGACACCACATAAGTTCCATCTACGAGCATACGTCGTCTCCTCCCGCTCTTCACCTCTCACACTCTACCTCCACCCCCGCTTGCTCGCTCTCTTCTCCGCACTGCCTTATGTTTCCCCACGAGCACCAATGACACAGGAGTCGTTGATGGGGCACTTAACGAACACGTGTTTGCAGAAAGAAGAGACGAAGGAACGGTTCGTGTTCGAATTGGCCGAACTAGTGGGGTGGGAGTACGCCCTCCCGCTTCCGGCAACCAATACCCATAGAACCGGGAGCGCAAGTGGGGTCATCACGGAGGAAGATCTTGGTGCGATCACCAGAGGTGTGGGAGAAGTGTTGGCCGAGACGTGGAGAGCTGCTCTAGGTGCAGGGCAGGTGCACTTCCAGCCTCTACCGAACGCCTTCGAGCTGTTTGGCTGCGATCTCCTCGTCTCTCTCCGTCCGCCTGTAGCCGTACCTTGCTCAGGGGCAAGCCAGCACAATGAGGGCAAGTTCTTAATCCACCTCCTGGAGATCAACGCCTGCCCCGACGTGGAGCAAACAGGAACACGACTGAATGGGGTGATCGAGGACCTTGTAGGGGGCATCGTGCAGGACATTGTTGTGCCATGGGCCAGGGAGATAGGCGGCCCTGAACCGGGAGAGGTTGGACATACATTGCAACCAGGCGCCGGCCTGGTCAAGATCTTGGAGTTGGGGGTTCGGGGCGCATGAACAAGCAGTATCGACTGGAGGACTATTGATCGCTTTCTGATGCGCGATACAGTGCGTCTCTGTTGACCATAAATACATTGCAATGTCCTGATATGAAAGAATCCTCGGACCGGTTACATAAGGAAACATGAAACTTAAAACAAGATAGAATGACTGTTGACCGCCACTCGTCAACCATTATTCTTCCTTTTCGTGGATCCTGTGTATGAATCTCCCTCCACGAGCTTTACGAGCAAGCACAAGCACGATCTGATGGAACCAATCAGCGATGCGGTCTGATGAATATTGTTACCAGTACTTACGCAGTCCAGAACCATTAGGCCTCCGTAACTGATGGCGACCAGGGGTACTTCAAGAACAGATGTCAGTATTGAATGATGGGATACTGGATTTGACACGTACAGACCCATCCCACATTGAGCAAGCTATCTATTGGGCTGCTCAGCAAGTTTAGGGGGATGTCCAAGGCCGCCAGGACGCAGAGCACAATCCCGACGATCATGTGTAAGGTGAACGGCAGCCAGTCCCATACGGCTGAAGAAGGATGATAAATATGTTATGACTTTGGGATCAAACAGGAACATACCAACAACAACCTGCCACTTGCGTGGCGCTCTTGCCAACTTGGGATAGATAGGGATGATGTCCGCTCTTCCGATGCTCCGGATCTGACCGCTTACATCCCACAACTGAGATGTTTTCTCTTCTTCGTCAGGGATGCCGTAGGTTCGAAAAACGGTGAGCAGCGCCGCCAGAATTATGAGCGCTCCCTGAATGAAATATCAGAATGAAACCTTTCACGACAAGGAATGACGGACCGCGGACGGTAAGAATAACTGCGCCGGGGCAGCTATATCGACCGTGTAAGAAAAGCAGAATTGCATGTATGTGGTGTTCGTGGAAGTTTCCAAATTGACCATGTCTTGATCGGTCCCATTCCAGTCCGAACTCGTTGCAGACAGCTGGTTATAGAGATCGGTGGTATTTGGTCCAAGGTTTATACTGTAACTCTAGCACGAAAATTAGAAAATCGATACAGCAACTCAGGGTATGCGCATACCTGGGCGGCAGTCCACATTACATAGGAGAAGTATGTCAACTGCTCCACAAATGGATCAAACGCAGGGGGTGGCACACCAGTCGTATTGATGTAGAAATCCAAGTTGATGGCTTGTTGATTGACCCTGTCCAGCTCATCCTTCACTGGTGGAGACAACCCCAGCTTGTTGAATTGGAGCAGTACGTTATTGGTAAGTAGTCCGTCGAGAGATGATGTCGACACTAGACCGACTTGGTCGAGAAATTGAACGAAATCATTGGTGAGTACGGTAACACCACCGTCAATGTTCCCATAAACTGCCACCCCGTTTAAAGATAACAATAGCAGCAAAATGACGAAATGAAGGGGCAAGTGCAGAAAGGCCCAAACAAGACTCGTCCGTCGGTTTCGGAACCGTTGTTCGTGGTCGAATGCGTGAAATATGAAATGCCAGGTGCCGAAGACAACAACGAGTGAGCTAATGCATTCTGAATCTACGAAATAATGTGAGCTTTCTATATATGACAGCTGAAAGTACGCCTCACATCCATTCAGCTTAGATCCTCCAGAGTTCAAGCCGAATCCAGACACCACCTCGGCTAAGGTAGTAACAATGCTGAGAACACCTTCAGCAAGAATAACCAATGTCAAGTCGGCGAATCGGCCTCCGAGCATGCCGGATGAAGGTGCAATAGCACTTTCACGAGTTGATGCAGCGATTGTAACGACGACTTCGATGACCAGACCGCCGTATCCAAGTACTAGTTTGGCGGCGCTGCTCAAGGTCAGGAGCCCTGATATAAGCCAAAACCTGGGTATGTAGTTGTTAGTTACGTGATCATCATACTTCATATGCGCTCACGTGGCAGACAACAGAGTGGTGACGATAGGGATGACAAATGAATCCCACCGTTTCCGACGCTCAGGTGCTTGTGTGATGAGGGCAACTGTATGGAGTTTGTGAGTCAAGTGGTCGGATAGGGCCTCTGAGAGGTACGCACCATAAAAGTACTGGAAAGAAAGAAGAAGTCGGCTGAGAGCATACGCGATAGCTGCCCCTTTCCAGGCCTTTGCGCTCTGGTATTGTGCGATTGAACTGGACGATGAGGAATCTGGCGGCGCAATGACATTCGACGGGTCAAAGTTTTGAGCAAAGACGCCGATGTAAGTGAAGGCGCCAAGCTGAAGAAACTTGAACAGTCGATGTATCCAATCATTGGCTTGAAAGCGGCTGTCGTAGACCACTTGACTGGCCCATACCCACCCTGAACCGAATACATCAGTATGTCTGGATTTCTTGGAAAGGCAGTTGACCGTACAGATGATGAGAAAATACGAGAAATAAGCCGCGATGGACGCTCCGTTCAGGATGTGGTGGTTGTTACCAAAGACAGAAAGCACGGAAGAGATCGCCAAGTCATACAGCAGATTGAGATACTCCGTGGCGCGCTGGAATTCTGCTACCCACCTACAATCCGTTTGAGAAACCAGACATGAGCGGGCTGAGGAGACTCACAAAACCTCACCCTTTTCTTTACCCTCCTGAGGGCCCTGCTGGGCAAGCAATGGTAAGAGCGGACCAGCTACGTTCAAGTATTCCACCCTGACAATGGTCAGCGCTTGTTCGTGTCCGCCTCCAGCTGCCGCCAGCTTACTCTTCGCCATTGATCTCGTTCTCCAACTTGGGAGTACGAGTTCCAACTTCCAATTTGCTGCCATCCTCGGAGTGAAGGACCTCCGCCATTTCCAATGGGGTATAGTCAGTGGTAGCCACCTGTGGTATATGTCCTCGAAAAGCCCGAGGTGGTGGTAAGACAGTTGAAGAGAAAGAGACGCTGGCATTTAGTCAGCGTCCCTGGCCATTCAAATCCTCGCCAGGACAGGGCGCAGCCTGTTTTCCAAGAAGGCCAAGTCGGTGTTCGGATCAAATCCGACACCGATGGATGCGTACAGCGTCTGATTATGGAAGATCATAAATGGAAGGAAGCCTAGCAACCACAGATATTACTGGTTGAAGAACCCTACGTGGCGGTGCATCAGACTTATGACTCGTGTCTGTTTACTTTCGGCTGCCTCGGCATAGGCACTGCCTTCGTGGTTACACAAGGTCATTTCCGAGAGAAGGATCGTGAGCGGTTATATGGGAACGCGTTCGTCCAACATCGCATAACCATTGATGACAGTCGACCTCGTCGAATTGGAGCCTAGGCGCATCAGGGTGTGTGCATCCGGTCCGCGCGCACCGTTCAGAGCGGAAGCCGAGATGGTTATCATGAGCAAAGACCACTGAGCGTGTTGCCAGAGCTACCAAGTTCGGCGACAATGTGAAGAAGTGCTGGCAGGATCCGACTGATGCGCCCTATGAGTAAAAATGATTTTGTATAAGGCCAGGTAAACGTTCTGTCTCGCTGCTTTGACTCAAAAATAGTTACCCCAACTGATCATGCACGCGGAGATCCCCGTCAAGAAGTGCCACCGGTCGCCAGAGAAAAATAGGAGCCAAATGAGGAGTGTCGGAGATACAGCTTGCCGCCGCTCAGGGAGGCCCCACAGCATCTCGCAAGATATCCTGTACGCGAAGTCCGGGTATGTTTTGCCTTTTGATGTGAGCAATAAGGTCGGCATGCGTCGCGGTGTCCGAGGCAAGAGGCCGGTGTCATCCGAGAGCTTACTCATGCGAAGAACCGTTTAGAGATGGATCTGGAAGAGTTCGGGGCATGTTTGTCCGGAGTGGAAAGAAGAAAGATGGAGCATGACAGGACCGTGCTTTTATCCCAGGTCGGGTATACATGGACGATCGAGTTGGAAAATGGCTGTGTCCCAAGCGCCCGCCGCCTCTCCTTATACATCCTCGGTCCCAATTCGAGGTAATTCCTCCCGATGACCCCTTTCGACCCCTCGGGCGCAAATCCCTGAAATGACCCCAAATGCCGCCCCTAAGAAACCAAATAAGGAAAGCAGTGGCTGTGGTAATAGAAGCACGTGTCTCCGGTGAATCCAACGATGCGTTTTGTGAATGTTTTGCTATCAGAACAGACCTTTTTTAAAAACAAGCTGGTTGGCATTGTGTATGGTATCTATTATTTTCAATAACTGCTGCAAAATTCATTGCCTTGCCGTAAAAGTGCGGTGTTTCCTCACCTATGTTTACGTTGGTGAAAATCGGTGAATTCTTATTAGAGGCATCCATGCAGAATTAATTTATATACTGTAACATAACTAATCAAAAAAAAAACAAAGACTTGCGAATTAATTGTCAGAACATGCTTTATACACCGGCACGAAGAGACCGGACCCTAGCGCATCTTGAACTGCTACCACCACCTTCGTTAATTGGAAGGTCCGTGGTTGCTTAGGGCAGGCCTTGGGGTCATTTCAGGGATTTGCACCGAGAGGTCATGGTAGGCAAAATACGCCCGAAAGGGGTCATCGGAGGAATTACCTCCCGGCATCCTTAAAGCCAAAATAATCATAATTTTTTTCGCATTGTGATTTATTTCAAATATGCAAGTACTATATTGATGTCAGAGTAGATTTCATTCCCAATTTGTTCGAGGTGAAATGATTTCCAAATGATTATTATTTTCAATGTTAGGGTCCTCAAGTTCGACTTCGGCGTTTTCGCGAGCGGCGGTCCGAACAAGGGGGGGAGAGGTGGGGCAGTTTGTTTCCAAGTTCGAACCTCGCACGGGTGCTTGCATACTTCACATGCTTATATCCCTC
>NW_024467206.1:954304-970038 GCF_000292625.1 Dacryopinax primogenitus | reverse complement strand
GGCTGTGGTAATAGAAGCACGTGTCTCCGGTGAATCCAACGATGCGTTTTGTGAATGTTTTGCTATCAGAACAGACCTTTTTAAAACAAGCTGGTTGGCATTGTGTATGGTATCTATTATTTTCAATAACTGCTGCAAAATTCATTGCCTTGCCGTAAAAGTGCGGTGTTTCCTCACCTATGTTTACGTTGGTGAAAATCGGTGAATTCTTATTAGAGGCATCCATGCAGAATTAATTTATATACTGTAACATAACTAATCAAAAAAAAACAAAGACTTGCGAATTAATTGTCAGAACATGCTTTATACACCGGCACGAAGAGACCGGACCCTAGCGCATCTTGAACTGCTACCACCACCTTCGTTAATTGGAAGGTCCGTGGTTGCTTAGGGCAGGCCTTGGGGTCATTTCAGGGATTTGCACCGAGAGGTCATGGTAGGCAAAATGCGCCCGAAAGGGGTCATCGGAGGAATTACCTCGTCCCAATTCGCTCTAATTGATCTACTTATATTCACAGGCTAGTGGCAGTGCTTCGGCATCATTCGGCAGGACAATTGTTTCCGCTCAGAAATGACTTGTGTTTCCCTGTACACAAGTCATTCCGCCTTCAATCACTACCGCAATGGAACACCAATACAAGGCTTCATAACTCAAGTGCTCATCTCTTCTCCTGTTGCTCACTGGTCTGCCGCGATTTTGACGCTGATCTGTACCTTATGCCTGGTCTTGGTGGTCAATCCCGCAAGAGCTGACACTTGATCGTATCGTTTGCACATTGCCGGTGGCCAGTCCGAGCATGCCGTTCTCTGTGTGAAGAATCTTGGTTGAGAAACTCTGGGACAAAATGACTCGGAAGCGGCAGGCGGAGATTCAGGAAGTCTGACCGCTAGAGACATATCCGGGCGATCTTTGGACAATCTTCGATACAACGTAGGGCACGGCAGCGAAGGTTTCTACAGCTCGTTTTGGAAAGCGTAGACGATGTCTTTACCGAGATTCTGAAAGCAGAAGTTAGCAGTAATACGCAACAAGAAGGTTTCGATTGGGGTTTCTGTCTATGAGTTCCCCCAGCGCAATCCCGGCGCACACTTTCTTCGAGCTTAATTCTCCACTACATGAACTGGCCAGCTCCTTCCTGTGGTGTGTATATTGCTCCCAGATGAGACGGTCTACCGCAGCAAGTGCTGACTTCCTGGTTGGTGGAGGTTTCTGATCTGGCGCACGCCTTGATACGGTACCAAGAATGGCACCAGTGGCCCTCCCCATCAGACTGCTGTTGCTGTCTGATGCAAGATGCAAGTTCAAAGGCCTCTTCATGAAACAGCAGAAAGACGACAATGTCAGCACAACGCAAAGAGCCATCGAGAGTCAAGGGAGCGCACCCCGTGCGCGAGCGAGAGGAAATTGCTCGTTTGGCCTACGAGCAACCCCTAGCTGTCACCGTATCTGCATTCGGGATCAGCTTGGAGGGGTGTGATTGAAAGGGTGGGAAAGCGCGAGTGTTTTCGAAAGGATTGAAGGAAGAACAGTGCGCTGTCTTTCGGTGTGCATCCCCTGTCTTGCCGTTTCTGCGTGACTAACCGCCCCAATCGTGGGGCCCCACGGGGTTGTCGGGCTTCTGGTCTGATTCATCGGCTACCTTTGCTGACCTCGATCAGTTCTAAATGTGAAAAACCGGCAGTGACTCTGGTGCAAGGCTTTCCCGATATGTCGCTATTTTAGACGATGAGACCCATGTCTTCGAGTCTGAAATCAAATTTCAATGGTCTGATGCATCTCATGCTTACACTGTTCTCTTCGTTCCTGGTCAGTCTCGTTATCTTCCAGACTTCTTCTCGGGCAGCCTCGGGGAGTTCATTATAAGCAGGCTTTCCCACGCAGCACTCCTCCACGCCGCGATTCGAGCTCTCCTCGTGGATTTTCATTGTTATTTCCACAAGGGACGATAGGCACACCCGGTGCTCCCTGCAATCTGATGATCTCACCCTGAGTGAAACGCGGGGATGATGGTAAAAGACTGCGGGATGAAGCTTGGCGATCCCTCTCCAGCGAATTGCACGTTGACGTCGGAATGTGGGGATAGTCGTCGCCATGGTACAGCGCGGGGGTCAATACATTGTTGACCTGAGAAGCGCGGGGTACGGGTTGATACGGATGTTGAATGTGCACACCTGACCTGAGGGAGAAGCACCCTACCGCTGGAGGGATTGCAGAACGCGTGAGTGTGGAGTTGGCCGTGATCGGAATTTACAAATCGGTCCAGGGGTAAGAATAGATCGAACGGGAATGACCCCCCGAAGCACGCTCCCACGGTGTAATGGATATGACGAGAGGAAGAACAGTGCCGGTCGGCGGTGCTCCAGGGTGCTCCAGAACTACAACAACGTCAAGTTAGTGTAACCGGCTGCCAGCAAATTTTCGAGACCAAGATAAAGACAGCCGTTCCAGAATATCCTAGCTTCCTTATGGGGATGTACACGCGATTGTTAGGTTCGACAATACCGCTGTTTGCGGAGAAGTTTCTGAAGGCAGGGTCTCCGCTGTTCCAGGCACCCACCGAACGCGTGGAGGGAGCGGACGGGCGCTCTTCCACCGGGTGTAACCGGATTGGGATTACCACCCGCTGTTTGGGAATCAATCACATGCTTCGTGGCTATGCTTTTAGGTGGGACGGCGCATCAATGCCGCTTCCGCTGCCAAACTTATCTTTGTTCAGCAGTTCAGTTTCCGCCTCTTTCGCCGACTTATACAATCGTATGAGGAGGACCGATGCCGTTGGCCCGGCGAAGGCGGGCTTTTTCTATTGCATACCCACAAAGGTCTCATGACGCCTTCCAGGATCTAGCCCCAACGTGGGTCTGCCGGCCGGAGAATCTCCCGCCACGAGCGCCGTCTGGTTCGCGCCCCCCCCCCGTTCCGCATGGTCCGTCCCGCCTGGCCTAAGCACTTAAGGAGCGCCATGCCCATACCGATGGAGCCAGCCCTCGACCTGTGTGAACTCCTGTCATCGCATCGGGTCTTGGAACGTTGTTCAACCACCTTTGGAAACTGCGATGGAGAGACTCGGACTGGTCGGGATCCGCAGATCCATTTCAAGGAATAACAGCCATCCCGCCATCCGCAACATTCATACACGCGTGACCCCAGCGTATAAGTACGCAGGCCCTGCTCGTCGTATCCTTCTCCCACTTCAAAGCACTCCAAGACACTCAACACTTCCTCCTACCCTTACCGCACTGCGCCCAGCCAGCATTTCCTCCTTCTCTACCACCACCAATATAATGACACCTGAACAGATCCCCCAGACCCAGAAGGCCGCTGTCGTCCGTAACAAGCAGGTGGCGATCGAGACCGTTCCCGTCGTCCAGCCCGCTGACCTCAAGCCCAACGAGGCTCTGGTCAAGGTTCTGTACTCTGGTGTCTGCCACACCGATCTCCATGGTTAGTGCTCATCAAACATCACCACCGACAATCACTCACAGTCTCACACAGCTCAACTCGGTGACTGGCCATTAATCCACAAGGAACCCCTCATCGGTGGACACGAAGGTGCAGGTATCATCGTCGCCATCGGCGAGCACAGCGACACCGATCTCAAGCTGGGTGATCGAGTCGGCATCAAGTGGCTTGCCGATTCGTGCCTCAAGTGCTCGTACTGCCGTCAAGGCTACGAGCCGCTGTGCCACCACGCTTTGTGCTCCGGATTCAGCGTTGATGGCTCCTTCCAACAATGTGCGCCATCTCTACTTGCTGAATGAGGCATTGGGCTGACCAGATCATGTAGACGCTGTCTCTTTCACCCGCCACCTCACCAAAATCCCCAAGGAGCTCCCTATGGACAAGGCCGCACCCATCCTTTGCGCCGGTGTGACCGTCTACAAGGCACTGAAGCAATCCAACGCCCGCCCCGGCGAGTGGGTCGTCCTGCCCGGTGCCGGCGGAGGGCTCGGCCATCTTGCCGTCCAATACGCACACTACATGGGTCTGCGATGCATCGCTGTCGATACCGGTGCTGAGAAGAAGGCGCTTTGCGAGAGGCTCGGCGCTGAGCGCTGGATCGATTTCAAGGAGACGAAGGATATCGTCGCTGCTGTGAAGGCCGCTACCCCCGACGGCGACGGGCCTCACGCCGCTATTGTCACTTCCTCCGTTGGTGCCGCCTACGAAGAGGCACTGCAGTACGTCCGCCCGCACGGCACAGTAGTCGCTGTCGGTCTGCCACCCGATGCGAAGGTCAGCGCGGACGTGTTCTGGACCGTCTTCCTCGAGAAGCAGCTCAAAGGCTCGTACGTCGGGAACAGGCAGGACGCCATCGAGGCGCTGGAGATTGCTGCTTCCGGCGCGCTGGAGACGTCCTTCCGCACACTGCCGCTCAAGGATCTCCCAAGTGTGTACGACCAGCTCCACGCAGGTTCTCTCGTCGGTCGTGTCGTCCTGGACTTGTGGGCTTAGACTAGACGCGTAACGACTCGATTGCTCGAGGGTTGAGGGGTTCGATTTGGATATCTTTTTCATTTCATTTCTGTGCGAGTTTCTCTCTGTTCATGATGTACTACGACTGCGTGGACTGTTGTTCAGTACCAAACAAAAGTGATAAAATAAGGAGTTTGTTGACTACACATCATTCATTCACCTGCAGAAAAGCGTTGCTTCTGATGATTGATCGCCCGGTCCCAGTAGATCGGGCGCGGATGCAAATGACACATCTCCAACATGCCGTCAAACATGACATCAGCTCAGGCCTCTGAGGCTGGGCGGCGTCAAGCACAAATTCAGGTGGCAAGACAATGGCCCCTTCCAAGTGTGTCCCCTACCGCCGCACGAGCTCATCTCCCTCAAAGCGCGGGGGAAACGCCATCATCTCCCGAGGCAGGAATTACGAGCAGATGGGCACGGGAAAGTCAGAGAAGGGGAGCACGAGGGAGCAAGCGATCGAGTTGGATGATGAGGATGAGCTTGAGGATGGGAGTACCGCGACGCCTGTGCGGAACTCCCCTCAACTCAAGGCGAAGAAGGAAGAGCCCGAGATTAAAATCATTAGGGTGAAGACGGAGATCACCCACGTACGGATGAACGAGCCCTCAGTGAGTTACTTCCTATTTTCACTCTTGAATTTCCAACATCGGTCTCCCAGCGCGCTCCGGTTGGGTTAAGGCCCAACCCACTTCCCCTCAATGCCGGTGCAGTGGATCAACCTATTCAACTTCTCGACTCAGACTCCGACGACGACTGTGTTGCGCTCCCTGCACCACCGCTA
This sequence comes from Dacryopinax primogenitus, assembly GCF_000292625.1. Taxonomy (NCBI): domain Eukaryota; kingdom Fungi; phylum Basidiomycota; class Dacrymycetes; order Dacrymycetales; family Dacrymycetaceae; genus Dacryopinax; species Dacryopinax primogenitus. The sequence continues at coordinate 964,780 of NW_024467206.1, read as the reverse complement.
CGACAACCAAAAGGCGTCGTGAGGACGAGCTTAATTCAATCTGCAAAGGAAACGATGGGGGAATCAGGTCGTGCGAGCAACGTACGTCACCTCCGTACCTAAGTGTTCATCATGTTGCCTAACTATACTGTTCTGCGTAGGTGAAACGCGAACAGTCTCCTTTGCTCGCGAACCCCGTTGTTCACGAGCTGAGTGACTCGTCCGAGGGCGAGGTCAAGCCTCTAGACTTCGGACGTCATTCCTCTGATGTAAGCGCCCAAGTCCACCCTACCCCTCATTCTCATTTCCCTTAGGCAGAGAGCAGTAAGCCCCTCAAGCGCTCACGCACATGCTCCCCTGGAAATCTATCACCTCCGACGGGAGAGTTTCGCTCCCTCTCTCTCAAGGCTATAGTTCACCGCCGGGGGTTCGCGTACGACCCATCAGAGACAGAAGACTGGAAGGACTACCATGCTGGTTTCCCGTCCGTTTCGCTCGTTAGCGTGTTGCCTGTGAAGGAGGAGGAGGGAGAAGAAGACCAGAAGACGATGGTGGTGGAAGAAGACGCGCGAGAAGCTGACGCGAAGACAGCGTTCAAAGAGCAGCTGAGACTAAAAGAAGTGAGCTTCTATGACTAGCGAGTCTGCTTTGACTAAGCAAAGGATAGCTCGTCGTGAACATGGAGACTACTCGCGCGCCACTGGAGGTCCTGACGGTGTTCATGGATCGGAGAGGGCAGAGCATAAGCGCTCCGGACTTTCCTTGGGACTTCGTAAGCACCTGTAGTTGACATTCTTGCTCCTTCTGACTGTGTATGCAGGCCGACGTGGGCCCTGCCCTGAGTCTGAAACGCACTCCTAATATGCTCCTCGACAGGTCAAGCATAACACAGACTGGGAACAAAATCGAGCTTGTGAGGCAAGGGGAGGGTCGGGCTCTGAGGGTCATTAGGGAGCTGGTTGGTACTTCGGGAGGTGAGTTACGCGTCGTCATACAGGATGCAAAGGTTATGCTCACGTAGTGTAGCGATATGGGCCACAGACCAGTCGAGAAACGGGACTGTCGCTGTTGCTGCTGCTGTTGCTGCTGGGGAAGAACAGTACCGGAGGAACGATGGTTAGGCATCCGACACTTCAGTTGCCGTAACACTGACATCCTTGAACAGAAGACTATGTCTTGAACGCATATAACAAGCCTGGAAACTTGGGTGTTTGGATGATGACGGAGGAGGATAGTGACGATGAGGAACGATCTACGGACGAGGGTGGGTGAGCTTCCTGTTTGTGCTTGACATCCTGACAATTGGATAGTGAATGTACTGCATGAGCACATCTTCCGAGACGTGTTCGATCCTGGGCTTGGGGCGAGTAAGGATTATCGCTTTCGATGCGCTGCGGACTGATAGGCATTGGTTTAGCTCGACCGCACTATGCCACCGTTTTTGGTGTGGCGTTCGATCCTTTCACGTATGACAGGCTTCTGAATATCGCTCATCTTGCTCATTACCTGTCTTAGGGATGACAGCTTCGTCTCCAGCGGCGCCGATGGGACGGTGAGAAAATGGGATCGTCCTGACCCAGAGAAACCTCATGTCAACACACATACGTGGAGTGCGTGTCGAGAATGATCGTATTCCCTAGAGCTCATAGTTTGACAGCGTTTGATAAGCATCCACATCATCTTGTGTTTCATGGAGGGGAGAAGATATTCGCAGTGGGAGGGAGCGATGGGTAAGCCTAGCCTCTATTCTCAATTTGCAAAGCTCACGTTCTGGCTGCAGTCGTGTATATGTTCACTCTGGGCAAGATTATACCACACAGTATTACATAGAAGGCAGCAACCCTGACCGTCAAGTCAGCTCGATGACCTGGGGCAAAGCGAGTTGTTCTTCAACGGTCTTCTTCGCGACCGAGCACACGGGTCAGAACCAGAATGACGGTGAAGCATACGCCGCCAACTATGTCGCGGGCAACCATAAAACAATGTACAACTTCTCCGGTGTTCCAGGTGGAGGAGCTGTGATGGCACTAGATGGCACTGGCAGTCGGTTGGCTATCGTCGCTGGTCAACGTAGCAACATGGCCCGACAGTCTTTGTTGGTCTACGAGCCGCAAGTTCTGGATGCACAGACTGTTCTTGAGTGTCATCTTCCAGAATTTGGATATATCACACACCCGCCGTCGTTATCCGATGAATGCCATATAATGGATGTGCAATTCTCGTGAGTTTGACGCGCATATATTTAGCTTCTGCTCACGGGTTCTGTCAAGTCCCTGCGGAAGGTACATCGCCATCGCCCGAGATAACAACTGCGCCCTGATCTACGACATCCGCAATGCCACTCTTCCATTACACGTCTTTGGACACGTCACCTACTCCAGAGAGGAGATGGAACACCGGTTTGGCATTCGGGGCGGGACGCAGGCCACATACGGCATCGCCAGCTTGGGCTGGATGGGGCACGATACTCTCATAACTGGTGGTTCTGATGGTCCGTCCTGCGTATATGCGCCCCTTCGGTGTGCTGATGTTTCCATTGCAGGCTGTGTACGACGCTGGGATACGCGCAGAGCAACGGAGAGGATGGGAGGACAGGTGGTCGCTCGACTCGATCAGCCCGTAGCGCATCTTTCGTTTGGTGATGATACCCAACAGCATCGATATCCTTTAATCGCGTGCGTGACTTCACACCTTGATCCCACACCTTGCTGACAGCCTTACAGGGGAGATATGGAGGGCAAGGTTTATGTGTTTGACTACAAAGTAGGGCATACAGGCAGCTTCATAATATAATATAGCGCAATGCATAGGTTACCATTCCGAGTCATTCAGAATGTCAATACTAGTACACCCATTTGTTCGTTAAGGAGAGGAATGGGAATATCAAGACGGATTCCGTAGAGAACTACAGCAACTCGATCGGCAGCTCCCTTTCACCAGGCATCTCGTCTTTCAGCTCCCTCTTGTACTTCTCAACAAGTGCATCGATCGTCTTCCTGCGTTGAGGTTGCCCAACATACCAGTTACGCCAGCTACGGCGGCACCTCTTAGGGTTCTGAAGTCATCATGCATCTGGTTAGTGCAACACTCTACAGTTTGGCCACGGGCAGTTTACCTTCCGTGCAAAGCCAGCCCAATCAAGCTGATCCTTTCGACCCCATCTCGGTCTCCCAGACAGTGAAGCAAGATGATGTGCAAGCAAGTAGATGTCCTCGCTACTTGGTGGGATATACTTTCGAGGAGCTCTCTTTCTAGGCGCAGGCCTTTCCTCCGCGCGATTGGGGCTGCACTCGATGCGGTTCTCACTCTGTGGCTGGAACTCGGCATCCCCGTCTACCAAGCAGTCCTCATCTATCACGATGAAGTCTTGATCTCGAGCCGCGGTATGGCACTGCAAGGGACGGGGCTGCGTACGAGAGAGGTGGGCGCGAGTAGGCAGGGTAGGACGAGCCGTGGCCGGGACGCGGGTGGCCGTGCGGACAGGAACATTTCTGGGGCTGATATTCAAGCTCTCTAGAAGTGATTGGGCTCGCTCGGATACTGGAGAGGACATGCATATATGCACACACCTGAAATCATATGTTGCAGCCTGATGATTGTTTCCTTCATGTCAACCTTCTTCACATGTTTGCTGAGGACTGGATTCGTCCTCGCCTTCGTCAGAGTGTCCTTGAGGAGAAGCATCGTCTCATGAGTTTCAAGCAAGTCGTTAGAGAAAACAGCCCTGTTCGAGGCAGATATTCAAGCAGGGAGAACACAGGTACCGGAGATAGTTGGGAGAAAGGAAAGAGTTGGGTCGACTGAAAGTGGATTGAATGAGCCTTATATAGCATTTGCCGACCTTATCAGTAGTAATGATAGGGCTGGAGTCACGAGGGTACCTTGAATCGTTTCTTTCAGGAAATCACACTTCTCACAAGTGTCCTATCGAATTGACCGGCATGAACACAGCGATGCTCGGACTCACGAAGGAAACGATTGCCTTTTTTGGTACTTGGAGAAACTCGCGTGGCGACTTCAATTCAGTTTTTCCTGGAAATCACATCAAGCACGCCTTACATGTCACCTAGTGGACTCACCTGCTTTACCCGAGGCGAGGTCTCGGAGTTTTAAAAGTGGGACTTGCCCAAGAAGGAGGTGGCCTCTTTCCGGAAAAGTATCTCTGCCGCAACTATCGGCGGAGATACTTTCTGGTCCAAGCATATATCTTGCAGAGTAGTATTACTCCTTGCAGAATAATGCCTGTGTAAACTTCGAAGGTTTCTCTTCTGTTCTCTTCCACCATGTCGTTTCATTGTGACGAAAACGTTGATGTCCATGCTCTGATTGTTGCTCAACGCGACCTCATCGACTTGTACACCAATTATTGCAAGGCATACGAGAAACCGATACACGCACAATATATGAACATGGAAATCTTGAAAGAAAGTATCGCCGCGAAAGCGAAAGAGGTCGATGGCAAGTGCATATAGCCAGTTTCTTTTGACCACAGCTGATAAGCAACTTTAGAGTTGAGGGCTGAAGTGATTAGAGGGCCGATCAGCGAGCGTCAGAGCATAAAAACAGTTACTGACCACGGCCAAGAACATTCAAACTTCACGGACTTCTATAGCGTGTCACCAGTCAGAAGCCAAGAGGCAACCCCTGTTGCTCGCAACATACCTCGTTCACCTCTCCCCCTCTTTCGTGTAATCCAACCATCAACTGGCTCCCCCCCTCCACGCCCATCACGTTCCCAAAGCGTAAACGGACCACAATCGTCTCTTGAATCCATTAATATGCCTGAGCGGGCTGCGTCGTGGAGTCCTTCAACCTCGTGTCCTGCTGGTCTCGCGCAGATTAACACTCCTCTGCTTGCCACAGTTCATGAACAAAACGAAGACGAGCTGGACCGTACATCAGACAGAACCTCCACAACGCCTCCTGATGTCCCTGAACTCAAGGAAAACTTAGAAGAGGAGCTTCAGGATGTTAAGGAACTGGCGAGGTATCTTGCATCCCCGAGATGCTTCTGGCCTCCTCCGAGGCACCATCTGATTGACTGGATCAGATTTGCACAAGAGGTTAAATTGACCTTAACTTACGAAGGATGAAGTAGATCTGACGCATATATTTCCAGCATCCAAAGCGGGATAACAACGGGTGGAAGACATTTTACCGCTCTAATCTAAACCGCCGCGAGGTAATCGATAGATTGGTGGAGGAGTATCGTGCATCAAACGTCACCCGTTCGAACGGTAAGGTCTGAAAACATAGAAGAACCAACAGAGAGCTGAAAACAGACCTCCAACATAGCGCATAACTTCGACTTGATATGAGCATACTCGGTGAACACATCATGCAGTGCAGACTATTCCTTTGGCCATGATGACCCGGATAGATTAACGGTCCTTGAAGCCGCACTGAGTCCCAAACACTATATCAGATGGTTTTCTCAGGTCGTGTAATAGTATGATCGAGATCGAATGATGGACTTCATGCATGCCGTATGCGTATGGTGGATCTTGTCCAAAAGTGCACAGCTTTAGGCTGGGCAGACGCGTCGCGGAACGCGTCCTGAGCTGGATACACCATGATCACTTGTGTATACTGCTGACAAGTTTGCAAAGGACATCTTTTCCGCCAGTTTCTCCATATATGCGATGTCTCGGTGCAGTTCCGGTATCTATGTATGCTCATCCCCCACAATAGTTGGATTGGAATAACCAAATCCAGTCGAGAGCCGGGGAAGAAGCGAGCGGACGCGCGGTCCTCCACAAAGAAGCCTGCGAGAAGCACGATAGAATGCCGCACGAACTTTCAACCTGTTGTCACCTGGCGTGCTCTGTCGGAGTTCTACGTCAGTATGGAGAAGATGAGCTTACCCCGGGTCTGTGCGTCGACACTATGCTGATTGACGAAGGCTCTTGGGTTACGCCGAACGACGGAGATCTTCCGGTTCGGGACTACATAAGGATTGGTATCCGTGCCTTCACTCCAGCGAATCCTTGCCTTCCTGGACTCTGGGTAACAGCATGGGGTATCTAAAATCCATCTGTGAGTGTCCATTTCTTGCACTGTGTGGGCGATCTAATAGTTGCGTCTTGCAGTATTCTGCGTCTTTGTCGCTTTCGGAGGTGAGTCGCTTCCTGTTGACAGCTGTGGACCAGTCTTACAGAGTTCTATTAGGATTTCTATTCGGTGTATGTGTATCTACCTATTGTTTCATCAATGTTCTGAATACGATACAGTATGACATCGGTGTCATATCAGGATGTCTCGTCATGCCCGATTTCATTAATCGCTTTGGCGAACCCACTGGTCCCAATGGCGAGATGGTTCTTTCAGCGACTCGGCAGTCACTCATCACGTCGCTCTTGTCCGTCGGCACGACCATCGGCGCGCTTGCGCAGGCATTCACCGCCGATAGCCTTGGTCGGCGGGCGTCAATTGCGTTCTGGGCTGGTATCTTTACGATCGGTGTCGCTATCCAGATCTCAACAACGTATAGCCTCGGTCAGATCGTATTCGGGTAAGCGCATCAGCATACCTTGAGGAACAACGCTAATAGAAACCCTAGCCGATTCTTCGCTGGTCTCGGTGTTGGAGCCATGTCGGCTATCGTCCCGTTGTACAACGGAGAAGCTGCCCCAAAGAAAATCCGAGGGGCTCTACTTGCTCTCTACCAATTCCAGATCATGAGCGGGCTCTTCATCAGCTACTGTATCGACCTCGGCACCAGTAATATCGCAAACTCGGCATCCTGGCGCATTCCGGTCGGTATCCAGATGTTATGGGGCCTCATCTTAATACTCGCCCTATTTATTCTCCCGGAATCGCCTCGGTAAGCTACATAAAACCGCCGGTATTCTCGGTGTTTGACCACTTCTGCAGTCATCTTCTAGGTCTTCATAGGGAAGACGAGGCTCGTCGGTCGATCGCAATCCTGTTTGCTTCCTCCCTTCAGATAAACTAAAACCTGCTGACCTTGTAATTTCGCAGGAACAATGTCCCGATCGATGACATCCTCGTGCACGAGACAATTGACGAGCTACGCGAGGCTATTCGCGAAGAGAATGAGGGAGGCAAAGCCACTTGGATCGAATGTTTCTCCCACCGAAACAAACTTTATTGGCGCACAATCAATGGCATGATGCTCCAATTCGTACAACAGCTGAATGGGCAGAATTTCTATTACTATGTGCGCATATATCCGTTCCTTTGTCCGATTTACAAGCTAACACAAAGGTCAGTATGGAGATACTTTCTTCAAGAGCGCAAATCTCAAGTACGTTTCTCCCGTCGCGTCTTCAACAACAAGTGTTGAACAGTATGCAGCATGAGTGCGTATGTCATTCAAGTCATCCTTGGCGGTGTGTCGGTGGTTGCCACTATTCCGGTATGCATTTCAGATGTCCTTGGGGACCGGCATTAAGAACTGGACAGGGTATGTATGTTGTTGAGAAGTGGGGAAGACGAACGGTACGTAAGGGAAGAAAGGCTTCCCGAAAGCAGCGTAACACCTTTTCCAGTCGCTCCTCGTCGGGGCCTTGTGGCAAGCGGCTTGCGCAATTATCGCAGGACTTGTAGGCCACTACACACTTGCTCCCGTGCGTGCTTCCAACAACATTAGAAGCTCAGTTAATTCTCGAACCAGGTCGGCACACCTCCGGACCAGCTTACGGCTCGAAACATCGCGGGTGGTGACGTCCTGATTGCCTTTGCGATCATCCATGTTTTCGCCTTTAACATGTTTTGGGGCCCTGTGCCTTGGGTGTACCTGGGTGAGAGCTTTCCACTGCGTGTACGCCCGAAGGCAATCGCACTAGGAAGTGCAACAAGTATGTCTTTTGCACCTACATTGAAGTCGTGTCTGAGCACGAGTTTTCTAGACTGGGTATGGAATTTCCTCCTCGGCTACTTTTCTCCAACGATTGCGGATGAGTGAGCCGACCTTTGCGCAGTATTTCTTCGTCCTGATCTGATTGGTCCGCGCAGAATCGGCCCCTTAATCACCATGGTCTTCTTCGGGATGCTTATTTACGGCACCGTCTACGTTTACTTCTTTGTTCCTGAGACCAAAGGCCTATCACTGGAAGAAGTGGACGAGATGTATCGGTCAGGCGTTAAACCTTGGAACTCTGCCAAGTTCAAGCCGCATGATCGTCATCTGCATGCTAAGGAACATGGAGATCTGAACAAACCGGTAGAATTCGTGCCAGAGACAGAGGAAGGAAGCTTGGGACAGGGAAGCGGAGAGAAAAAGGACTCGGCTAGAGAGGAGACAACGTACGTGGAGAACGCGTAGATTATCACCATGAAGTACTGTCGGGGGAACTGTGTCGGGGGATTGTTGCCCCGAAGACGGGAATACATCTGCAATTGTGCGATCATCCTCATTCAGCTGTACAACCGAGGAAGGCGGAGTCTTCTGCTCTTCCAGAACACCACAATTCGCATTATCTCTGATTAATACGGACATTTACCGGCTAGGTCGGTGCTGCACATTCTAGTTTCGAGCCTGGATTTGACGTTCAAACGACATCTCGAACGAGTATAGACAAGGTTGATGTAGATCAGAGGCAAAACACCCTACTTTTACCAAATTAAAAAAGGTATTGATAATGAAGTAGTGCTATGGACATAAGCGCGAACTTCTAAAGACCAGAGTAAAACATTTGTAAATTGGTTTTGCATGTGGCAGGGTTGATGATCAAGAAGATGGGGTGCACCACATTAGAGAAGCATGACATAAACTTTTTGAGCTGTGAACAATGTTGTTTCTCGAACTGATGAAGAATAAGATCATGCCCTATCAAGGTCTGGCATTATGTGGGCAGGTGTGACAGACCTGGCTCAGGGGCAAACTGGTGTTCAATGTAGCCAAAGGTGATGGAGGCTTCGAGGGCTTGGTACCTGGGGGAAGACTGGTGTGAGGTTGACATTGGAGGATGGTGTTCATACCTCCATTTGGGTTGGGGTGAAGTGGATGCAGGGAGCAAGATAAGCATGACAGTTGAGGTCAAGAGGCTAGTGATGAGATGTCAGAGTCAACAAGCAAGGATTCAATGAATGAACAAGTCAATTCCACTTATTCAATCAAGCACTCCCAGAGACTGAGATGATTACTCAACTCTGGCTTGGGCTCCGAAGCCAAGCAGAAAGTACGGCATCACTGCTGTATGCTGCAGGGTGATATGATGGAGATGCTTGGTAGTAATCAACCACAACAAACCTGCTGAAGAACATCAGAGGCAGACCTCATGCCTGAGACCATATTCTTCTCCTTCACAATGCCTCTCAGCTGTAACAATCAGACACCAGCATCAGGATCAGTAGGCATTCATAATAACAGCTGTTACAAGGTATACAGAGTGGATGGATGCATGTGGAAAACCTTTTTTGGACAAGAAATACTCATTGCTCACACAATCTAGCAGTCTGAAATCATATTCTGGACAAGTGACTGGCTTCAGCCAGTCAAATGGCATGGCAACTGGACTTGGCATCACCAACACCTGCCAGCAAGGCTGTCTAGGACCATCAAACTGTGAACATTATGGCAATGCATGAAAGATCTTGAAATGTTAGGTAAAGTGACTACTGCCTGATTTGCCCAGGTGGTTGCTCGCACTCTGGCCCAATTTGGTGTGACCAGGGCATGATATCCAGTAGATGCCTGCCCAACCAATTGTACTCCATCAAAGCTGGACTTGGCCACATGAGCCAATATCTGCCGCAAAGGCCCTCCTGCTCTACCCTTCTGTAGAACATGGCCAGCCTGTGAGACCATTCAGTAATACTGCCAGCAAACATCTCAGACAGTGCAAGAATTGCCATCTGTTTGTTAGGGCAACACAGGCTGACTAAGTCTGCTCACCTAAGAGTGCCAAGAGTCTAAGCAGGCAACAAGGAAGTGGAGTAGACCTGATGACTAAGACCTATCTACAGTATAGGTATCTGTGGATGATCCTAAGAGACCAAGTCTGAAGAGACAGTCCCAGGCAGAGTAGGCCTTATATTTATACCTCTGTGGTGGAACCTGCTAGAACATCTTGCTTACTCAGCCTAGTCAGGTGATCAGGTCATATGACCAAGGATGAGGTCATATGAGGTCATGCACAGCCATGCACAGCAGGTCACCTGACCATCCAATCCTTCCAGCAGGTTCCAGCACATGCCAAGGTATACCAGCTACTTCCATGTCATAAAGGCTTAGTCATGTCTCTTGACCAAGCAATGAGCTGGTGCCCTGACATCACCCCCCCTTCTAGACATGCTGTCCCAGCATGTTGATACTCCTTCTTCTGCTTTTCCCTTCTTCTTTCCAGATGTCCAATCAAAGAGAACCCTTTTAGGTGGTATAGTATAGTTGATGAGTGGTTGGAAGTGAAGCCTATCAAAGGTGATGGCTGAAATCCTTCTGGGAGCAGAGGGGTAAAGCCTATGGAAATCTGCAATAGCCTTTTTAGCATTGCCTAGATTTCCTAAAGGCTCCCAAGTGTTCTCAGAGGGAGG
>NW_024467206.1:946620-948722 GCF_000292625.1 Dacryopinax primogenitus | reverse complement strand
TCCAGCACATGCCAAGGTATACCAGCTACTTCCATGTCATAAAGGCTTAGTCATGTCTCTTGACCAAGCAATGAGCTGGTGCCCTGACACTGTTCAACTGCTCCCCATGCCTCCTTCATGCAGCCTTCATCCATTCATTGCAGAGTGAGGTGGTATTGTGCATGCAGGATGCTGATCCATGGCATATCTTGTAAATAACACCTGGGTTGCTTCTGGTCAGGGCAGGTGATGAAGTGCTGTTTGTCTTCTGTGTGAAGTCCTGCCTCTGGATCCTTTTGCAACTCATGACACTCCTCAGCTTGTGCCCACTTCATGAGAAAGTCTCTTTCCTCCTGTGCTTCATCTGCAGGTGATACCATACTGAGCTTGATTGTGTCTGATATCATATCAGTCGACAGAATTGCGCTGTCATTTGAAATCTCAGTGAGGGTAGCTTCTGTCTTTGTGGGCACCACCAGCACCTTGGGCTGCATTGCATTGCTGTTGATCTCAGTTCCAGTTGAATGAGAGGGCATTGAATTTTGCTCACTTCCCAATGAAGAGGTACTTTTATCACTGCCAGAGTGCTTATCTCCACTGTCCACCAACACATCAACAATTTCAGCTGCCACCCACAAGGTGTCAGGGCACTGCCTGTTACCACCCCTGGCCACCCATTTCGCCCTAGGAGCAATGAAACAACAAGCCCCTGGAACTTCCTGTGCTGCTAACTGCCTTAGGACAATGGCAGTGATCACACAAGACATTGTGCAGAGGACACCACAAGACTGCTGTGTCCAGACACTTGGGGTGAGACATAGTGGTGCTAAAGGCCCCTACTGGGAGTAGTGGGATGCAAGATGACACTTGTAGGAGTCTCCACAATTTTTTGGAAAGGTTTGGGAGGCCTAGGGGTATTGCTAGGATGTCTATCTGACACTTGTAGGAGTCCCCAGAATTTACCTGGACTCCTGGACTTCTGGTGAACACCTATGAGGTATATAAACAGTAGTACGATGATGCTGTATCCCTCAGATTTGATCTCTGAGGAAACTACTTAGTCTACAAGCAGTTTCTAAGTCATCTCATCATCTTGAACCCCCTTCTACACATGCCTGAACACCCTGCTCTCAGAAACTTGCCTTGACTCCACAACTCTTGCTACACTTTTCAGCTATCTATAACTGACTTATAACACCCCCTGGGACCCCCCAGTGACCCCCTTGGACCCCCCCAATAATCCAGCTGGCCCTGGTGATGTGGATATCAACTAGTACTGCTGGTTGGAGTCGCTTTCAACCACAGTAGACCCCCCAGCACTTCATCTATTGTTTGGGATTAGTGTGTGGCAACCTTGCTAGACCTAGTGCCCTCACACAAGGGCACAAAACCCACCCACTCCCAGTCAATGATAACAACCTTGCCATTGGGATTCAGGATCATGTTTTGGCCATACAAATCACCATGGGTAAAGGCTCATTGATCAAATGGGCTTTTGAGTTTCATAGCTCATCATATGTTTGTGGCAGCATTGTGCATGGTCTCACCTGATTGCTGAAGTTGCCTTTGAGTTGATCAAAGATCTGATTTATGCAGTTCACCATGTATTCATGCTCAGAATCATATGGGGCTTGCCAAACATGTTTCCTGCAATTGGGAGACATGAATTTGGGGTCATTCAGGGGTCTGATCAAATGGGCTTCATCACTCCATTTTGGGTAGAGGAGGTAGTTGCAGTCCAGTGATCTGGACATATCTGGTTGGTCATGATGAACAACCCCACCTCCAGTGGGGTGTGTCAGGCCAATATTCCCACAGCTATTTTCAGGTCTTAGAGACCATTGCGCAGCACTACAGACCCTCACTATGCAGGACAACACACCCCAGCAATGAGTGTCAACTCCCACGGATATTTGGCATGACAACTATTAGGTTTCCACAGGTGACAGGACCACCCAGGTATTTGGCATGATGACAACAGGTCTCCTCTGCAACAGGGATCGACCCACATGGATATTTGGCATGCCAATGCCTGCCTTAGAGAGGTATCCAGAGACTGGTTTAGTATAGAGTACAGTTTAGATTAGCTAGTATAAGTAGTTTCCAGAAACTCCTGTATCTAG